>NC_061775.1:1092500-1230000 GCF_022458985.1 Mugil cephalus | reverse complement strand
CTTGAAGATACCCATGTTGACACATGAGGTGAGCATCCAGGATTATTCTGATGTTCTGTAACTTTTTTGTGTGTCTCAAATTGATTACACCATGGTTAGTAAGTGCAAATGTATGCTTGTCCACATCAAGTTGGTATTTCTTTTATTTTCTTTAAGAACTTTTTATTTTATGTCTATTTTGACTGCATTGTGATCTCTTGTGGGAGGCACAGTTGAATGGTGGTTAGCACTGATGGCTCACAGCAAGAAGGTCTGGGTTCAAATCCAACGGGGGTTTGTGTACATGGGTTTTCTTCGAGTGCTCCGGCTTCCTCCCACCGTCCAAAGACATGCTGATTAGGTCCTGTCTGTCCCT
Organism: Mugil cephalus; assembly: GCF_022458985.1. Classification (NCBI taxonomy): domain Eukaryota; kingdom Metazoa; phylum Chordata; class Actinopteri; order Mugiliformes; family Mugilidae; genus Mugil; species Mugil cephalus. Next base: position 1,229,645 of record NC_061775.1, on the reverse strand, counting down.
CTTGAGGACAAGTGGTTATAGAAGACAAGAGGATGAGATGGACTCTGATGAGATGGAGTCTGGCAACAGAATGTTGTTAGTGGGTTCAGAGGAGGGGCGGCCTCTGTGGATCATCCCACAGATACTGTGATACAGTTTGGGATCTAGGGAATTTGCCAGCATAACATTGCATTTTCACATGATGGTCAATGTCATGTACTTCTCCCATCAGTGTTCATGCCTGATTGGTATACATATATAGTTAATCTAGCAGTTGAACTCACTTTGTACACTCATCATAAGCATGATAGTCCTTGTTGAGTCCCTTGTGTGTTATCACACATCACAATCTAACCATTTTACTTTGTAATAATTACCTGTATGTACTGTTGTGACCTGGACCTTCTTGCCATGCTGTAGTGGAGATTGGATAGAGGTAATTTTATACATAAAGCTTGCAGCTTCCTGACAACTAACTGCCAATATTATCTTCAGATAAACTCAGGAATGCATTTACGCTCTAAACATTGGATTTTGTCTCACATTCCCTTTTCTGTTGTGTCTAATAGCCAGCATGGTGTCAGTCATATACTGTATCATGGCTGTCATGAGACTGAAGTAAATGCAATTTGTTCCACTTTAAACCTAATGTCAAAACACAGAATGGAAAAGTCTGTGTGAATGTTCTCTGACTGACCTTGCTCACCCTGGATGTGTCTCTGGACACGTAGGCTCAGTGTATGTCTTTAAAATACTAAAATGCTCCACAGGGGCCACAAGTCCCCAGCTACAAAACCAACAGCCCGAGTAAAACTGTGAGGACATGCTGCAGCTGCTGAATATGGGTCAGTAACATAACCAAAGCTTGACTCAGAGAATCTGCTGCTCCCAGTAGATGATCAGGCTGCATAAAAAGAGAGCAGTATACTATCTATCGAGAGTAGATGTCTGGATGACTTGGCAAGCACTAAGAATCATCTCAACTCCATGGCAAATGTGTGTGCATAGGCATCCAAGGGAGGGTAGTTTCAATTCATCATAGTGTTCAGTAGGGATTAAACATATTTTTTCCAGCAGTAACTTTATGGAAGAGAGCATTTTGTACTTTCTTGGAGCAAACATTTCACCCACCCATCACACCAAAAATTAAAAATAGCATAAGCACATCTTTGAAAACAATTGTCTCTATAGACTAGATAGAAGTATAAACCACAGCAACGTGAACAAGAATGACAGATGTAGGCGTCACCATATTATTTTTCCCATGCATTTCTTATTTGTCTCATCTGTTTCTCTTGCAAGATGAGATAAATAACTCACACATACTCTTCAGGAGTTCATCAAGCTGCCAAACACCCAGAACTGTAAAGTAAGATATCCTCTCTGGGCTCCAACATACCAAGCCGATGGTGGTCGTCTTCTGGTGTTAGGTCGTCCATGACCATCTGTGACCATGAGTGTGCATCTTTTCAGTGTGTCCTGCACTGTTGCACTGACTTTTCAGGCAATTCAGTGTGTTAGATTGGTGGGGTAATAAATCATAGAGATAACTCTGAATGACCGTCCAGAGAAACGGTGCGCAGAAGTGATGGAAGTTCAAGGGACACACAGAAACCTTGTCTCTTCTGCTAATCTGAGCAAACTAATTACCATTATTCAGGATAGAGCAACTATGTTCAATGGTTTGTAGCTCTTCCTAGCCTCTCATCCAAACAATAGTTCTTATGGTGTGTTGGAACAGTTATTTTCTTTTACGCTACCATAGAACCTATGTGCCAGTCAGTGTCTGTAGTCTTTGTGGCCCAGATACCGGTGATGTGAAGTGACGTCACAGGTTGGCCTTCATTTCTGATGTTTATGCATAACTCTATGCTTATGTGCACTGCAAAAATTATAATTTATTGTGTTGTTCCTCTTTACGAAACAATGTTCCTTGTGTGTCCCCACATTCAATTTGTGCATACAAATGTTTACCGAATGAAGCCCTGCGCCTTAGTGTTGGTTTGTTGGCAGCGCAGAGTGCCGAGTTGGCGCAAGTCTCTGGCACTTCAACATGCTCTGACACTCCTGGACCCACTCTCTTCCTGTGTTTGGTCAAAGTGCTGTTTGTTCAGCAAATCACAAAGATGTGCCTTACTTCTCTGAACATAAAGCAGACAATACATACATACAATATTTTCTGACATAATACTACTGAGGAAACTAGTAATTGTTTTTAACCAAACATTAATTTTCACATTTGCATTATGTTGCAAGTGGGTAAGGTCAGTCTTACTGATCACCCCGTGTGCAATCATACTGTCTTTTTACTGAACACAAATTTATTCATTTGCATGTCAAGAAATGAATTATTATGGAAGCACAGTGATGCAGTGACTACTTGCAGGGATAGTTGGTAAGATGCTGTGGCTGGTAACCTTACTGGTAACATGCTGGTTCAGTGTCGCTCACTGAACGTCTTATGCAGCTCACCCCTGTAATTAGCAGCTCTCATGATGGCATACAATAACATGATAATACAGCCAGTTTACATCATTCATGAGACATCCTAAAGAGCAACACTATTCATGAAGTTATATGCACCACCAACCTTACAACCGTCTAGCAAACCCAAAGGTAGAACTGCTGTTAGACAGGTAAAACCCAAAAGAAGTGGGCTGATGTATCATTTTGCTTAGAAAATACACTTGTGCACTTCACTCTAAGCATGTACCCTTTAATCTATATTTTAGATTTTACTAAATTCCCATGTAATGGCAGATGAATTAAAGTGTAGGAATCTTTCACCAGTCACGGCAACAACAAAAAAGTCTCCCTCATAAAGTAGCATTATTACTTCAGCTTTTCTAGGGTCTAGGATCAAAAAAAGGTAATAAGTTACAGATTCAATCACAAAACCCAAAGTTCCTTTAATTTGCTAGTTGGATGGTTGTTTCAAGCTCACACCTATTTTCTTGTTTCCTCAGACACACATTCTGGCAGTATCGTAAGGAGAACCCTCAGACCAAAGTAGGAGAACCTCCTCCTGATGGCCTCCCAGGCTTCAACAGTGGTGTGATGTTATTGGACTTAGGTGCTATGAGGGACTCTGCTCTCTATGATCAGCTGTTGGAGCCCAGCAATGTGGCCAAACTCGCAGACCAGTATCGCTTCAGAGGTCACCTGGGTGACCAGGACTTCTTCACCATGATTGGCATGGAGCATCCTGAATTGTTTTATTCCCTGGCCTGTGGCTGGAACCGGCAGCTATGCACCTGGTGGAGGGACCACGGATACGGAGATGTGTTCCAGTTGTATTATCACTGTGATGGACCAGTTTATATATACCACGGTAACTGTAATTCTCCTATACCGGAAGACTGAACTTTGGCCTGGCCTGATACTGCAACTCAAAAGGAAAGTCATGTTGTCATCAACTTTACAGTTGATGTAAATGAAGTAATTGTACTTTTATGGCAGCTGACTTTCTTGATTGCATTCACTCATCCTGCCCCCTGCAGGTCAATAGAATACTGAAGGGCCCACCCATCCAGCAGACTGTATGGCCTTTTTTCCTGAGTCATTTTAGGTGAGTATTGATGCTGAGAGCAGCGCTGCGTTACAGTAGTGCAAGTTGCTTCACTGACACAGGGATGTTTCTACAAGTACTAAGAAGATGAGATTAGGCCATAGGTCTGTCATCTATGATGATCAGTCTGGCAGATCCATTTATTTGATTGCTGCATGATTCATAACATTACCTGGAAGGATTTTACCATTCCTCGTCAGTTTATTTATTTTAGTTGGCAAGGTGGAGTTTGATTGTCTAAACCAGCTTGTGTTCAACTCTATGGCAGTGGCCTTCTTTCAAGAGGTGGACAGTGAGGTCATGCAGATAAGGGTTAGCAGCGATGGCACTGAAGGCTTTTGTTCGTGTCCAGTATTTGCAGTTTAGCTGAGGCCAAACACAAAGTACTTCAGAAGGAGCACTGAGGCAGGGTGCATGACAGCAGACACTGACCCACTTCTGAGTTTTCTTGCTGTGCTCGCTGAACTGACAGTGAAGATCCAAAGACACGTCAACACTCTGTATTCATCAGTCAGGAAATCGTCTGAGGCAATGTACACTTGAACACACGAAGCGAAGCAGCTGAAAAACTGGCACCATTGCTGGAGTCAAGAGAGGCTACAGGAGACACTTGAGGATAAACATTATTCCAAATTAATACACTTCTTTTGATAGTAAATGCTTAATATTTTCTACTTATTTCCGTTTGCAATGTCAAACTAAATATGAGTTATCACCAAAGAGTCTAGAAGCTTGTTCAATTTAGCTTAGGGAATGAGTCTCTTATTATATCAACACTGTACATTTGGCCAGTTGATTTCAGTTTTTGATCTATTTCCTACTCATCAGGCAACAGTTAAAACTGGTTGAACATTGGTAATCCATGAAAGTGAATTGAATTGTTTGTTTTCCAATTTCACTCATGTAAAGAAAGAATGGTCAATTAAATGTATTAAATGTAAAATCAGTACCCAAAAGAAAACCAGTACGTAGTTGTGTGTGCCTTAAAAAGTGTTCTATTAGATCAATTCAGTAGAAAATTCTCCATCCTTTAAATAGGGCCTCGCTGAATTTGTAAAATTTCTGTAAAAAGCCAGCAGCAGTTAATTTATCTCATGTGATGGATGGTTGTAGATAATATAAAAGCCTACCTGTTGCTAGATGGAATAATGGTTTCTTCTACCCAGTGAGCTAAATATGAAAAACCCACTGTTTTCATCATTTAAAAAAACAAAACAAAACAAATAGTCACATTTTTTTTTCTTTTACATATTCACTTTTTTTTTAATGTCAAAGCCAAACTTTTTTTTATATGAGACACATTTCATTTTGAACAGCTCTATGTTTACGGGAGCTACAGACTTTTTCTGTGACGGAAATATTGTAAGCTATTCAATTTGTTTTTTCAAGTTTGTTCACCCCTTCGAAATAAATTATATGATTGTTTTTGGTTTTATAGAAACTAGTAACACAGTTATTGTGTTATTAAGTGGTTCACCTGTGGGATGGTCTTTTAGTCACAGGGATTAGAATGAGATTGTGAGAAAAACATTTATGTCAATAAAGTGCTCACATTTCCCATTACACACTTAACACTTCTTACCAGTTTCTAGTGAAAGCTTGAAATAACCTGTTTCTGAAAACACACCCAGTCGACACTCCAAAATTAATCGGCATTATCCCCTGACCTTAAGATGACCCAATTCACACCTGAACTTAAAATGCAACTTGATGTTGAAATACATTCCCAGGCTGAAAAAAAAAGTTGGCCAGGCAGCAGGGCAGGAATATCAAGAGGGCCAAGAGGGCCATGGCCCTTGTGCTCTCTCAATTTGACCTTGTGCCCTTGAAAAAAATATCTGCTGTAAGGCCGCAGTGGCCTTGATGCCCTGCAGTTTTGTAGTCTGCCTCTTGACTGTCAACACGGTTTTAACACCACCAGCGTCTATTGAGAATATCTATTTTGATGACATTCTGGATTCTTATTGGGCAACTCATCAGTGGTAGATCTGATTTGAGGCATGAACCACTCAGATGGGCTATAATAACAGTCCACTATTCTAACTCCAGCCAACCAGGAGACTTGATCAAACACGCCCCCATCCACTTGTGTCCGCGTCTGTGACGTTGAATTTTCACTGAAGAGAGAGAAAAAGTTGAATGAGGTAAGACTGTGATAAATTAACAGACAAATAAGATAGGAATTTCAACATATAGGGCCTAAGTTTGTTACTGTTAAATAAGCATTGCTTGTATAGTAATGTTATGTTGTTACAACGCTGGCCCACTTTTAACTTGCCAAGTACTGACTATAGCCTGTGACAAACGCTAATTAGCTGTCTGTTAAGTTTTTCCTTTGACAACTTTCAAGCTAAGGTCATGGAAGTTACTACTGCTTGTTCCTGCCATAATATGATACGTGGCATGCGCTGGCTGTTCATAACCACTTTTTTAATCTATGCAGTTAGCACTGTTTTGTTACTGCCAGTGTTGCTGTGTTCTGCAAATTTACTTGTAATTTAATGTTTCAGATCCTGAGACATGACAGTTCTATTTTTAAAAATAAAAGGTCAGAAATGTTTTGTTTTTTTGTTGTTGTTGTTGTTGTTGCCTATTCAGTTCATTTTATTTCCTCAATCATTTTCCTTGATTGAGAAATCGGTCTGGGCTCTTATGGGTTAATCAGTAGCCTGCATGCTAATAGACTATATGTTCCGTTTACAGTCAAACATTTTGATGCACTCCAGGCTCAATTCTGAATAATAAAAAATCTGTGTAGTAGAACAGTCTCAAGATGCTCTTGCGCATTCTGCATCAATTGAGCAAAAATTATGGGAGGATGTAGGTTTGATAAGTTTTATAGTTTTTGAAGTGAGTGTTGGATTAATAAGGTTAGATATGTTCAATATTTTCTTATCTTCAGACATAATTGTGTAGTAGTAGATGTTTCTTTACCTGCTTGAAAGTTCGACTGAGACTCCACTCTTCCTCAGAAGTGTGATTAGTCCTTAAAATAAATTCATTATAGACGTGATTTTAAAATCATCGTTTTATTTTATGGCCTTGGTGCCCTAGCTTTTGGTCTTTGTGCCCTCAAAAAAACAAAAAACGAAGTGGAGTTGCCCCGAAAATGACGAAATTCCAGGCTTGCCATGCTGTATATTTGACTAAAACTAAAAGGATGTAACTAGGCAAGTACATACAAACATCCTTTTCGGTAATTATGGGTGATTGTATTTCAGTTGGCAAAAAGTTATTTAACCCCTACTGATGCAATGAGTAGCTTCTCATTTCTAAAACAATCACATGGAAAGACACATCCTGTCGTGATGGAAAATATGTTAACCTGAGGAGGGTCAAGTCATTGTCATTCATCAAGCAGGGAACACTTCTAAGGAGACTGAAGCAGAGACTACTAAAATCTGGTTAAGAATGGTCCAACACATTATTAAAAACTGGAAGGATGGTGGGGAACCATCGTCTTCCAGGAAGAAATGTGGGAGAAGAAATCCTGACTGATCACGATCACTTAAACGTTTGGTGAATTCAGTTTGAAGAAAACCAGCAGTAGAACTCAGGGCTATGTAATAGTGAAAATTAGAGCATTTCCACACATACAATGTGAAGGCAACTCAAGGGATTGGGACTGAACATCTGTGTAGCCTTAAGATAACCACTAATCAGTGAGCCTTATGAAGAAAAAAGGCTTCAGTTTGCTAGGGAGCATAAAGAGGAGACTCTGGGCCAATGTTAGAAGGTCATGTGATCTGAGGAGTCCAGATTTACCCTGTTCGAGAGAGATAGGGCATGATGGTAAGAAGAGAGCCCACGATGCACCCATCATGCCTAGTGCCTGCTTTACAAGCCTGTGGGGGCAGTGCTATGATCTGAGCACAAATCACAGCACAAACTTACAAATCTCCATGACTGCATATTTTGGATATTGTCATTCAATACTGAAAAATACAAACTGCAGTGGTTTTTTACACCTTCCAGTACTTCCTGCCTGGCCTTGTATTTCAGCTATATCCTGAATGGAATTCCATTAACCAGGGTGTAACATCCCTGGGCTATCCAGCATATTATTGTCCTGTGATTTCCATAATCCCTGAGCCTTGACAAACACCTTTTTACCTTCAGGGTGAGCAACAAAAACTAGTATGGGCTGTTATAGCTTTGACACACGGTAGCATTAATGTCTCATCCAAAATGAGGCAGCTCAGTCAAGAGCTCAGAGCTCAAGGTTTTCTCTGCAGCTCTGCTATATATTGACAGAGAAGAGAGAACAATGCAAAATACTTGCACACCAAGCAAGCAGGATCATAACAAGATAGACAGATATGTGTAGGAGTTTATGCTTGTACATCACAGCTATTATAACTGACCTTTTTTTGTGTGAAACACTAGTTTGTTTTTCATGGTGCCACAACATTGAAACCACATGGCTAATATTTTGTGTCTTCTTTCAACTCCAAAATAATTGTGATTGATTGGGGAACAGACACAGGCCTGCCTGTGGAACCATTTGTGTGGCACCATGATGTTGGTAGTGGGAGCCTTTGGGTCTTACGGATTGAGGAGTCGGAACTTGATTATTGATTTGATTGATTTGGGATCTGTGCAGGCCGGGTCAAAACTTTGGATTGTTTTTCATGTTTTTGAGCAGTTCCTAAGCAGTCTTTATGGTGTGGCAGGCAACATTGTCCCACTTGGGATGCTGCTGCTACTAATGGGGAGTGTTGTTGCTATGACGTGGGCATACCTTTTTAGCAACATTTGAGTGAGTTGAATGGTTCTAAGTTGTATCCACATGAATGCTAGGACCAAAGGTTTCTTAGCAGAACAATACAATCTAACGTGATGATCAATATTATTGACTTCACCAGTGGTTTTAGTGTTACAGCTGATCAGAATCAGAATCAACTTTATTGGCCAAGTATGTGTGCACATACTGTACAAGGAATTTGACTCACTTCCTCAGTGGTACAAGAAAAAGCACTTAAATAAGCATAAAATTAAAAGCGTAAGAAAATATAAAAATTCTACAGCATAAATTAGACTTTCAGCATAAAATAATAATAGAACCAGATATATACAATGAACTTGAACATTTGGGACTGGGGTGTGCTTTTTGCTTGCCCCAAGACTCTCTGCCTGTATGCTGGGGTTCACCCAGATGGACGAAAGGGTTGCTTCCCTGCGCCTTCGGGTCGGGGAACAGGTCCTGACTGTTGCCTGCGCATACGCGCTGATCAGCAGTGCAGAGTACCTGCCCTTTTTGGAGACCTTAGGTCAGGTGCTGGATTGTTTCCCGACTGGAGTCTCCACTGTCCTTCTTGGGGACTTCAGCGCTCACGTGGGCAATGACAGCATGACCTGGAGACATCATGACAGCCTAGGTCGTAGGTCGATGATCGACTTTGTAGTCATATCATCTGACCTGCGACCGTATGTTGTGGACACTTGGGTGTGACAGAGCTTCAACTATGTCCCGGGGGTGGTGGGAGACACCAGAGGTGAAGTCAGCCGTCAGGCTCAAGAAGGAGGCCTACAGGACATGGTTGGTCTGTGGGTCTCCGGAAGCAACTGACCAGTACCGGATGGCTAAACGGTCTGCGGCCAGGGCAGTCACTGAGGCAAGAACTCGGACGTGGGAGGAGTTTGGTGAGGCCATGGAAGAAGACTATCGACACCGTTGCCCACACTGTTTTCGGTGGGGGAGGGGAGCTGCTGACGTCTCCTGGGACTATTGCCCGGAGGTGGAAGGAATACTTTGAGGAGCTCTTCAATCTCACCAACATGCATTCTGTAGGGGAAACAGAGCCGGAGGCATCGGGGTTGGACCGTCCAATCTCTGGGGGTCCGATCAGTAGTTGAACCTCAGATCGAGGAGGAACAATGCGGTTTTCGTCCCGGGCGTGGAACCATGGACCAGCTCTTTACCCTTACTAGGGTGCTGTAGGGGAAATGGGAGTTTGCCCAACCAGTCCGATTGTGTTTTGTGGATATGGAGAAAACTACGACCGTGTCCCCTGGGGCATCCTGTGGGGGGTGCTCCGGGAGTATGGGGTGGATGGCCCCTTGCTAAGGGCCATTCAGTCCCTGTACCAAAGGAGAGCGAGTTTGGTCCGTGTAGCTGGTTGTAAGTCGGACTTGTTCCCAGTGAGGGTTGGACTCCGACAGGGCTGCCCTTTGTCACCAGTTCTGTTCATAACTTTCATGGACAGAATTTCTAGGCGCAGCTGGGTGGTGGAGGGTGTCGAGTTTGGTGATCAGAGGATCTTGTCCCTGCTTTTTGCAGATGATGTGGTCCTCTTATCTTCATCGAACTGCGACCTCCAGCTCTTGCTGGGGCGGTTCGCAGCCGAATGTGAAGCGGCTGGGATGAAGATCATCACCTCCAAGTCTGAGGCCATGGTCCTCAAGTGGAAGAGCTCAAGTATCTCGGGATCTTGTTCATGAGTGAGGGTAGAATGGAGCGGGAGATCATCAGACAGATCGGAGCGGCATTTGCAGTGTTGCAGGCACTTAACCAGTCCATCGTGGTGAAGACAGAGCTAAGCAGAAAGGCGAAGCTCTCAATTTATCGGTCGATCTATGTTCCAACCCTCACCTATGGTCAACAGCTTTGGGTGATGACCGAAAGAACAAGATTGCGGATACAAGCGGCCAAAATGAGTTTTCGCCGTAGGGTGGCCAGGCTCAACCTGAGAGATAGGGTAAAGAGCTCGGACACTTGGGAGGAGCTCAGAGTAGAACCGCTGCTCCTCCACATCGAGAGGAATCAGTTGAGGTGGTTCTGGCATCTGGTGAATGCCCGAACGCCTCCCTTTAGAGGGCATGTCCCACCAGTAGGATGCCTCAGGGTCGCCCCAGGACGCGATGAAGGGATTTTGTCTCCCATCTGGCCCGGGAGCGCCTGGGCATTCCTCCGGAGGAGCTGGTGGAAGTGGCTGGGGAGAGGGCTGTCTGGACCTCCCTCCTAAAGCTGCTGCCCCCGCGACCCGGACCCGCATAAGCGGACGAAGATGAGTAGAGACGAGACTTGAACACTAGTATACTGTATAGATGTAATGAGAGTTATAGTAATAATGGTCACATGCTCTGTGACTGAGAGAGTTCATCAGAGCGACAGCCTGGGGGAAGAGACTGTTTTTGTGCCTGGATGTTTTGGCGTACAGTGCTCTGTAACGTTGGCCTGAAGAGAGGAGTCTGAACGGCATCCGGGGTGTGAAGGGTCAGTGGAGATTTCACTGGCCCGCTTCCTGACCCTGGGCCGGTACAAGTCCTGGATGGAAGGTCAGTGCCAATAATCTTCTCCACAGACTTGATTGTTCTCTGGTGGATGATCCAAACCAGACCATGAAGGACATGGTCCGGACAGACTGTGTTATTGCAGTGTAGAACATGTACAGCAACTCCTGGGGCAGGTTGAACTTCCTGAGCTGTTGCAGAAAAGAATAACCTCAGCTGACCTAGTCTTGCATCCTTCCTAATAGAGTTAATATGGTAAGTCCACTTCAGGTGCCGTGAGATTGTTGACCCTAGGAAACTGAATGTGTCCACGATAGGGACGGTCCATACCCGATGGTAAGAGGACAGGTAGATAGGGAGCTCTTCCTGATGTCCCCTGTCATCTCCACAGTCTTGAGCGGGTTTAGCTCCGGGTGGTTCTGACTGCACCAGAGAACCAGCTGATCCACTTCCTGGATGCAGACTGTAAACAGACTCGTCACTGTCCTGGATGAGTCAAATGACGGTGGTGTCATCTGCAAATTTCAGGAGTTTCACAGAGGGGTCCCCAGAGGTGCAGTCATTAGTGTAAAGGAAGAAGAGCAGTGGGGAGAGAATACACCTCTGGGAAGCGCCAGTGCTGAGAGTCTACTTCTTTTTATGATTGACATTTACATTTTCTTGTATTATGACAATGAATAACCACCAAACAAATTAGTAAAGGTAAAGCAGTGACCACATACACTACTTCATCCCTCTTCCCATCCAGTGTTCACATCAACTGGTTATGGTTAAACATGAGACTGAATGTACAGTATGTGGGCACAACTGACATAACACTAAATAATTCAAACTGCTGTCCTATGAAGAAAGATGTTTTGGCAGAAAGACTAAGCTAATTGAAATTCACCACACTGTGCTGACAGTCCATCCAATTTTAACATTTAAACCACATCAAATCCAAAGTAAATTGCCTTCTCTGGCTCTGAAACACATTCACTTAACTGAAGCTACATGTGATCGTACCTCTTTCTCTCTATTTCTTTCTCATGCACTTTTCCTCTATGCCTCTCGCCTCTCCCACCACCTACCCCCTGTATAGTGGGATGTCTACCCAAAAAAACGGTTGAAGAATAAATGGCCTTCATCCATCAGCCACCAGCGACACATACATCAAATCCAGTAGACCCGATAAAATGTCAAAAAGATACATAAAAGACGTAAATATAATTCATGTTACTCATCAGAACAAAACTATTTAGAGTTTCATCTGAGCCTGTGAGCCAGGGGTACTGCTCCTAGTTAGTGGACTGAAAGTGGCTGACAAATCCTTTCCTGGAGCTTCTGAGTTGCTCGACCTTTCTTAACGATTTCCAGCTTTTATTCAAAAGTCTGTTTTGAAAAAGGCTTTGACAGTAAATTCTCAACCAAATCCATTTCTTCTCCTTCTCCTTCAGCCATCATGGGGTGACAAAACAGCTATTAAATCAACACAACTATATTTTTGCTTGTCCAACACACAACAGATACAGTTTGTGAGCTCTGGCTAGTCACCCTGTTCATGCAAACCATCATGATCGGGTATCATACTAAATTTGGTCTCAATGTTCATGTGGGACGAAACATATAACATATGCTATATATATTAGTGTTACAGTTTTTGACTGGTCTTGTTGGTGAGTGAGTGGCTTATTTTGCATAACTTAACCTTAACCTTTTTTCGTCCCTTAACCTGTCCTACGCCTTGAGGAGTTGTAGGACAAGTTATATATCAAAATGTGCAGTTTAATTGGGCTTGGTGTGCTATTACTATTTTCTACAAAATACGAATTATATGAAATACAAATTGAAATGAATGGGACAGGTGAAAAGAGCAAAAAAAAGGAGTTTTTCAAATGTCTGCTGCTCATGGATATTTTCACCTAGAGACACCATTTACAATTTTCAATGACCATGATCATTTTTGGAGACATTTTGAGATAGTAATGGATGTTTTTAGCGCGGAATGTTTGTACTACAGTAGATGATCAGCCAGAGAGGGGGAAGTTGTTTGAAATTGTCTGAAACTTTTCTCTTTCCACGCTCCACCCGGAGCGTCTACCCAGAACTAATACACTGAAAAGAATTGTATTGTACAGAGCCATTATGTGCTGGAACAGACCCCCAAATGTTGTAAAATTAGAAGGTAATGACTGTTGTTTGAGGAAGAGACTGAAAATAAATATTTTGAGTACTAAAATTAATTTTAATGTATTTACTTAATAAGATTATGACAGTATATGTATATAGAAAATGTGTTAATGTATATGTGTAATCTTTACTAAACTTTGTGTGTGTGTGTGTGTATGTAAGGAGTTATGTAAATATATGTATTATGTCCTATGGACACCAGGAAGAATATTCCTGGTGATCCAATTAACAATAAACAATAATATTGTACCTTTATTATATACAGACACTGTGATATATTTTCACATTCTAAATCCAGCTGTAGTCGGATCCCCTGTTCAACTGTCCCAGTTTATTATCCATTATCTTTTTACCAAGGCCTCTGGCTCACCTGTACGCTGTCAATATGCATAAAAGTGTCTCATTCAGAGGACAGGCAAAAAAGCTGCTAAGCCCTTATCATTTCCTGACAGCTCAATAGTCTTTCAATAAAGGTCAGTGTCAATGTAGATGTCGCAATGTCCGTTTGCCATCTTCCGCTTATCATCAACATCAAATGTTGCTGCTGTCATGTAATTCATAAATGCCTCCACATATCTTCACAATCCAAAAGGCCAATCCTTGTTAAAGTTGAGATTCTCCTTGTTTTCAGTGTCTGTTTGACCTTAATGTGAATAATGATCTCATGTAAACCCACAACACCATTAGCTGGGAGAGACGTTGACTGTTCACAAAACAGAGTGAAACAATGTGCAGATGTTCTTTTTCTTTCTTTGACTGTGTATTCCTTGTTGTCGTCATGCTCATGTCTTTCCGCCCAAGGTTTTGCATAATGCATAACAAGAAAACAAATTAACATGCACTCACACACACCATCACCACAACCATCTGTGGCCTTTGGAGAGATTGCCCTGTTTTCTGCCTCTTTGTGTCAGAACAGCTGCAACTTGTAAACAAAAGAGAAGATTGTGATGACAGCAGTGGATCATTTCCTGAATCACAACAGATGAAACATCAGCCCAAATGGCTTGAAACAGGGTCAGTGTCTGTCAGCATCATTTCTACACTTCATTAGATGCACAGTTTTACAATGTGTCTCATACGCACTGAGTTAATGAACTCTTATCAAAGCAGACATTCATTTATGGCAATACCAGAAGGACCAGGGATCTGTACATGAAGATTACAGACAAGTATAGACCAACATTGGCAACAAATGATAGTTATGTCCTGTTTGATAGAAGTATTTGGCAATAGTTAACCTGAAGAACTGATATACAGTTTTAATTTGCAAACTTGCTCTTTATTATCTTCAATCAAAAGAAATCAGTAGAATTTCTTCATCTGATGTCTGATATAAGGTTGGTAGATTGATAAACTGTTGTCTATGGACCGAGCCTTTGGTTGCCAGTCTCTAAGTCCACCTGACTGGAGGTTGAAGTAAGCCCATTTTTACCACTGTGTTTGCTTTTTAGCCATGTGGATGACACAGCACAAGCTATATGCAATCAGTTGGGAACAGCAGATTAATTTGGGAGGTGCGGCAGAAACCACAGGGAACGTGTCGCCTCACAATGAGCAGATGGTGAGGTATATGAACACACTGTCTCAAGATGCTACACCTAGACATATTACAACTGCTTATTCCCAAGATATGGAATCACAATGTCATCTTCAAACTGCAAACTAGCCAGGAGGCTGACCCACATAATATATGACTCTGTCTAGTAAGAAATTAGGTCTGTGTTGCCCTACTTCAAAGTCCATGGTGAAAAAAGTCCATGTTAATCTTGTATTCATCTGACATCTGATTTCAATTTAAAGTTCTTTGTTAAGATGAGGCGAGTTTGACTGTCTTGTCTTCAGTTTAGTTCAGTCAACTATAATATTTCTTTCAAATGTTGCAAATACTGACTCACTTCAAATTACAGTATGAGTCCACAGCAACAGTGTGCTGTTGAATTAGTACCCATCTATTAAGTTATAGACAAAAATGATGCCATTATCTTTGTTCCCTCTTTTTTCTCACTAGTTAACTTATTTTCAAGATGTTGGGTGACCCCAAAATATCAAGAGTACTATTAGTACTGGTGTTTTTTTATATATATTATTATTAATTCCCATTCATTAAAATTAAGGGTTTATGAGCTTTATTGATTTGTCATTTCACCTCAACACACTCTTATTGCACATCAGCACATAGCAGGGATTTTAAGGATGATAGGAATAAGGATGATACTGTCAATTGATCAATGAATTTACTCCCAATATACCACAAATGGCCGAGTATATGAAGCCAGTGCATAAGAGCCAAAAACTTCAGTTGAAGCTGGTTCCAAAAACAAGTCAACTTCCATAGACCTCAATGTTGAAATGCCGAACTTTACATGTTACAAATGACTTTGGACTCTAGTTAATTTCTCCATTCCACACAACTGTACAGATGGTCAATCTTTATACAGTACAACAAACATGCTTGAATTATATTCAGGCTTAAAATTATGTGTATGTAATGGTGGGGCTTTAAGTGACAGGATATTGTGTTTTAGCGTCACCCACCTGCCTCAGCTGAATTGGAATTGGAATGGAGCCTAATTTCCAGCTCAAAGGGTGACAAGGAGAACTACCACACTGAGATACCAAACTGCTCTAGGAAACCTATTAGTGAAGTCATGATTGATATCCCCTGCCACTATTTATTCACTCATATTACTTATTCAAAGAAACATTTTTACATTTTCTGGATGGATTTTACTCAGATAATGTATTGTGAATGTGTGCGAATATTTTCTCTTATCATATGTGAACAATAATAATGGAGCATGTCATTTGTTCAAGGAGAGCAGTACATTTCTGAGCCCGTACTTGGTATTAATCATTACATTCAGATTTCATTGTCAGTGGCTTGTTCATCAGCTGCTTGTCCACCAGCTCACTCCTTACATGCAGTCATGTAGTCACTCTGATCCACTCATGCCAACACTTCTGCTACTCAAGCCTCCTATGTATTTGATTTTCTTAAGCTTTACCTTTGTTGATTTAGGCCAACAGGCTTCTCTTTGATGTTCAAATTCTACATTAATTTCCTTGAAGACCAGAACATTTTCCACTAAATGTAGCCCTATCTATTTGAGGCTGTATCCAGTAAGTGATCACTGCCTTGACGTAAATGTCTCTAACTGAACTTCCAGTTTCCTCTAGGCTTGCCAGGTTCAGGCACTGCTGTGCGTCATTGCGTTTCAAAATACTCAGTTAAAACTGCTGGGTCAGTGAGCTGCTGGGGTACTGCTTATTAATAATATGTAGGATTTATAACCCCTCTAATATATAACATATCTTTTAATTCAAAATAAATAAGACGTTTGTGATAAGTACCGTTCACATCCAATGTAAACATGTGTCAGTGTGAGGTTTTACAGTGATCTATAAAAGGTTGGGCACCAGTTGAAGCTTTTCAATGACTGTGCATATTTAAACATAAACAGAAATAAAAGTACAGAAATTTGTGTTGACCTATGTCTTCACCTTTACTCAACTCTGTGAATCCCTCTTAATTAATTTTAAAATTTAGTCCACAGCAAAGTTTTGGTGTCTACAAATGTTTCATTGCTAAAAGCAGAAGTTACATGATTTTTAATTTATTATTTTTAGTCTTACTAATTCAACTTTTCTAACTCCAGCAAAGCATCATAATTTGAATGACCCAGATGGTAAAATGCCTTAGTGAATGGCCAGTGGAGCTCATACAGACCTCAAGAGCTGAAAGTATGTTTATTTCCCTTTCTAACAGTGAGACGGGTCTTAGATAATTCTTTTATGGTTATATCCCAAGTGTATGCTGAGAACTGATAAGTCAATAGTAGGAGTCCAAAGCTTTATGTGACAGTTACCTGGTGAGACAGAAAATGTTGACCTGTTTTTGTGGTACTTGTTGCTGATACATCTCCTGATGCAAACTGAGGCTGTACAGAATGCTTCTGGTGAGATGGCTTTTCTGTGAGTTTGCAGAAAGAGCTGTCTAGCAGGTGTGAATGAATATGTTGGTTCAATGTAATGCTAAAGGATGGCTATGCTTACAAAACAGCCTTAGGTTGCATGTACTGATTTAATAATGCTGTCCTTAACCAATTCTCATGCTCATAGCAATTAAATGCTCCATTCGTTACATCCACAAGAACACATAATCACACACAGTCTTGTGCATAAATACACACACAATACCCAGAGTCTGAGAGGAAAACCAGAGGGTTGTGATAATGAGGCCCTGTTATGTTGACCCTTCCTGATGCCTGTGCGTCAAGCGAGATGTAAGCCATGAACAGCAGAAGTAGGTCAGTGTGCTGCAGCACATGCAACAGGCAGGTAGTGAAGAAGCCCCAGGGGTGATTAACAGCAACTCAGGATCACTGGTACTTGTAAACTGCCTGTCCAAACAAAAAAAAAAAAAAAAAAAAAAAAAAAGTCGTTCCTGTATTTAAATAAGCAAATAGGTACGGACCTCCTATTGGAAAATTCTTCCATGGCAGTTGCATGGCTATTCTATAATTTTTTCTTCCCTGATGACACAGACATGCCATTGTCACAATGACAATGCCAGATTCATGGGGCTGCAATTGTGAAAGAATGGCATAATTTCCACACATGGATTGTCCACCAGTGTCCAGACCTGAACCCAGTGAGAATCTAGAGAAGGCTTTGTACATGGGTCAGACTGATTTTTTTATGCAGTTTTATTACAAAAAGAATGCAAATAAATGGTGGATATGTTAAGCACCAGTTGAGTAAGATTTGTAGATAAATATGAACAGCTAATAAACAAAAAAAAAAGAATGAAAAAAAGAAAAACAAGATATTTTAATATATGTGCATAAATGGAGCAAGACATGATATACCAAAACTTTTTAACTTTTTATGTTTTTTCTATAAAAGAAATGCAGTCAGTGAGGGAGTACTTCTGTTCCACTTACAATTCATAAATACACAGGATATGATGTTACATTCCCTTGTGCCATGATCCAATACACTATCTTCTCTTTTTACGACCACAAAGCAGGTCCGGTCTTTGCCTAGTGCTCGCTATCTGTGTTGGGACTCTCAGCTGACCATTTAAGTCGGACTTCAGCTCCCAGGCTCTGCCCACCCTTAGCCGCCCTGCACTATGGTCTGGCCTTTTCTCCCTCCCAAACAAACATAATATGTCTAGTCACCTTTCCAGCAGATGAGGAATTTGCTTCAACTCGTTTTTCTTGAATTGCACCTTCTAAGCATTTCAGCACCTGGTTATGATGCCAGGTATATCGCCCTTGGGATAGATTAACCCTGCAGCCTGTCAGAATGTGGCTAAGTGTACATACAAAAGAACACAGTGGGCAGGCAGCATCCTCCCCTAACCACTGGTTTAGGTTCTGGCGAGATGGCAGCATATCATAAATAGCCCCTATCACAAATCTAATCCTACTAGCGTCCATGCTCCACAGCTCTCTCCAGGTCAACTTCCTGTTCTCTACACTCTCCCAGTTCACCCACTGCCCCCACTACCATCTTGCTCTTCTCTGTTACTGATGCTTTGCTCCACAAAGGTTTCCATGCTGTAGTGCACTCTGCTGTGGTGAAGCAGAGCTGTATATCTGCAAGATAGGCTTTGACTAGACATTTGATACTGGCTGGGACTCAATCAAAAGCTTCCCATAACAAACAGTGACGTACTGAACCAAATGCATTAGCCAGGTCTAGAAATACAACATGTCTCTTTTCTCTCACGCTGCTGACTGAATTTGGTGCCAGATCATGTTGGTGTGCTCTAAGCATCCAGAAAAGCGGGGGGTTCCCGCCCTCCCAGGGATTCCCGCTATATCATGTTAGGCAAAAGGAGAAATGTTGTCAAGGGATAATGAGACCCACGTGAAAATCAGACCAAAATGTGTTAAAATAAGGACACTTGTAAAACAAATAATCAATGGTTTTGGCATCAGCCAAACAAAAACTGCAAGGGTACGCAACAAATTTAAACCGTCTGCATACAAATTCATCACAAGGGCTTATAGCTGACACAATGTTAAAATGAATTTCCTTGACTTAGGTGCAATAGGACACGATAAGTAAAAAGTGGTCAGAATCAATACAAGATTTTGGTTAAAAATGAATGCAACACTGGATAGAAATAAATCTTATGACATTGAAGAAGCTTACTGAAAGAATCCCACAGTGAATGTGAGCATTATTGAAAGCTAAAGGCAGTCCAACAAAATCTTAGAGCGTGTCAGACCTTTTTTTGGCCAGGTAGTGTATTACGAGTGCAGCAGGCTATATAACAGGACAATAGTACTTAGGTTGCACTTAGGGTGCCATCTGTGTGATTCATCAAAAACCTGCTTGGTTTGCTTCAATCGATTCTGGAGTTGGACTTTTCTATGTGCAAAAAAGCTTCTAGTACATGAGAGACCATGCTTTTTTCACTGAGGGCCCCATACTGAAAAATATATGGGTCTGGGCCACTCAGGTGAGGGTGGTAATCCTGTGATTTTAATGACGCACTCTTTTATGATGTAACCATCTAGCTGTTATGGCATTTTCCTCCTTTTGCAAACTTTGTACTCCAGTGGGGCATCAGTGTAAGTCTGACATTTGGTTTCATAATGTTGTCGCGAATTATAATCTTTCGTCATTCATCATCAACAGTTTCATTACATATCAAATGGACATACTTGTCCCCGTTTTCTGTGAAGAAATATTCATCATCAGGAAGTGTCTGCACTCCCTTCCTATCTTGCGTTTCTTTGGTACAGGCATTTTTCGTCAACTGTGACAAGTGTTCTTTGAATAATCTTGTTTTGTGGAGAGCCTGCAACGTTCAAGTACTCCCAACCTATCCAGCTGAACCTATTCTCAATAATGAAAATCTGCATAAGCGGTATCACGACGCTGGTTATCACCTCAGTAACTCAACCCAGGTTTGTCTTGTTGTGAATCGGTGAACGCGCACGTATAAAGGGCGGGTTCCAAGGCAGCAGACCAATCACAATCATGAGCAATGATCCACTAGTAAAAATGACAGCATACTTCTCCCGTGAGAACAGGAACAGAACAGAAAAAGTTAATCTCACTGAAAAGTCAAACATCGTGGCTGCATTGAAGAGATGCCAAATGGCATGGCAAAGGATTGCAGAAGTGCGTAAATTACTAATCAATGGCTCAATTAGTTTACATTTAATGCAGCCATGAATCCCAGTCACTGTGCTGATAGATGAATCACGTGTATGACAATTCGTCTGATTCCTCCAGGTCTAACCCCTCTGGAGAAAAAAAAATGTGGGACAAACCAAAAACATCATTTCATCTGGTGAGTTGGGTTTCTTAATTCCATAATGTTACATGGGCTACAATAAAGCTGGACGCTGATGCCACAATTACATTATATCAATACATCAAGTTGTTGGCTTGAATAAAATTATCCTGATTTCAAACTGTGTTTGTGCTTAGTGGGGACGAATGGCTAAAATATACTCTTCTATGTGTGGTTATCTCCTGGAAGATGCGTTCACGCCGTAATGCTCTGCTCACAATTTGGGTCTTCAATTGGGTCTTCCGGAAAGAATGGCATGCACTTTCATTGAACAGCTGATTGGCTGGTGGGTGGAGCCTTTTACTGGATTCAGATCAATCCTGAAAGTTACCCTGAGCCAAAGCAGGTTAGTCGTTCAGAGTAAGTTAGCATGGTAACGTACTTCGAATGAATTCAGCTTCGTGATACAGGAAACCCAGGGTTAACCCTGAAGTTCCTTGCTAAGTCTGCAATCCTGCTTTGTGATACAGACCTCTACTTGCACTTAACTGTATTGTACTAAATAGATTTTAGAATGGATGTTGCCAAAGATGTAACAGCACACAAAAGACTTTACAAGCTGAGACTTAATTTGAATGTTGTGATACAGTCTTATAACTCACCAGTTTGTATGTAGTTACTTAGTGTAGAAACTTAGTGATGGACCAATTATCAGCTGTAGTATCAGCCAGTCAATAAAATAAAATTTAAATTTAAAATAAAAATGATTAGAAAAAAAATCATGATCCTTTTGTGTCCGATTTTCTTTTCTTTTTTTTTTAATATAGTTAGAAAAAAAATTCTATCTTCATCTTATTGTCCTAGTGGCAGCCATTTCTTTTCTAGTACACATGTGAAAAATATGTCCACAGAACTGTATACTACATAGAAGCCTGTGTCTGAGTTCTCCTTGTTCAGCAAGATCATTCAATCCATCAATCAGACTCTCAGCACTGCCATGGCAACGTGCACACTGTAACTTCTCCACAAGTGCCCTCCCAATTGTTGGGAACATCATTATAAATCACCAGTAAATGGCCATATGCCCTGTGGGCAGTTGGCGTGTCCACGGCCCTGTCCTCATTTATTGGTCCAGATGGCCAGTGTCTACACTCTCTATCCCAGCCAAAATAGTGGTGGTCACTCACTGGCATTTAAGAAGTCAAATAGTCATGATGCACATGCTGTTCT
Source organism: Mugil cephalus (assembly GCF_022458985.1). Lineage (NCBI taxonomy): Eukaryota > Metazoa > Chordata > Actinopteri > Mugiliformes > Mugilidae > Mugil > Mugil cephalus. The sequence continues at coordinate 1,208,205 of NC_061775.1, read as the reverse complement.
TTGACTGACATCTCTGACAGGGAGGCAGCTTAACCACACGTCTCTACATGTCTATATGTCAACATGAATCATTAGTCATGAGTTTATCCGGGTTAAAAACTAGTTTTTGAGGACTGAACGTGACATGTCAGACAACCCTTTATTTTTCTTTCCACCTAAGAAACATGTCTAAGTAGCACATACAGTATTTAATGCACACAGGTACTAGAGAAGAAAAAAAACAGTTTTAATAAATAAATTATGTGCTGCATAAATGGTGATGAACTGTAGATGCCTGTACATCGTATACTGTAGTGTGTCTATGCAAGTCTTAGCTTTACAGTACTGAACAGAGAGGGTATGATCTGGGTCACGGATCCATCCAGCATGAAAATGTCAAATGTCAAGTAATAACACCCTGTAATGTTGAGAGGAATCCTTCATTTTTGATCTGAAACTTCAAAATTGTCGTTCACTGTTGAGAACAGTAGTGGTCATGGTGTCAGAATGAAAAATACTAACTAAAAATAACTGAACTCTACATACAAGCAGTAACTACTGTCCTAGAGCAAAAATCCATTTAAGTTCCATAGCAAATTCTGGCTTTGACTTAATTTCTTATTTTTGTTTTCATTTCAAAGAAGCTATGGCAAAGGGCCCAATTGATGGGGCATACATCTTTACTATTGGTCTACTATGAAACAAGAACATTATATCCACACTGTAAAACCGAATGAGTTGAGGACACTCAAAACCTTTGTAAAAACTGATTACCTAAAAAAAATAAATTAACTTACTTAAATTTGTGAAGTATTTATGAAATGAAAATGAAAATTTATTCAAACTTACATGTTCACATTTTCTTTTAGAATTTAAGTTCACTGTACTTTACAATTATATTTCATATAAATTAAAAAACAAAAATAAAATATGGCCTTTTAAGTTCACTCTAAATAAAACTTACAGTAAATTTACACTAGAAATACTAAATTTTTGTTCATTTTTAAGTGCGCATTAATTTAAATGCCAACATAAAACTTTTTAAGTGGACTATACTTTAAAAAATAAATGTATTTCAACTCTGATCTTTTATTTCTTTAATTTCACTTCACCTAAATTCATAAAAACTAAAGCTCTAAATATAAGAGTTCAGGTTACTCTAAACAACGAAACAACACTTTTTTCTAATTCTGACACAGTGAAGGTATGTACATCTCCAGTCAATGCATGTATGTGTGCTGCTTTGTGATTGTGATGGTGTGTGAACATGTTGACTTCTACATGTCGAACACATAAACAACAGCTCTAGGAACTGAATATCTTAAACACCTTAGTGCCTAGTACAAAAAACTTATGGTGTGACTGCTCAAAAATATCTAAAACTTACTGCAATGGCAGTCAAACTTCAAATGACAATGAAAGATGAAGTAAATACATAAAATAAATAAAAATAAAATGAACTTATGAAAATAAGAAATTGATAAAGACATGTAGACATTAAGATGTACAAACACAAATCGTGGAGACCAAAGTGCTAACACTGGAATAAAGACTACGCTTCAAAAGGTAGTGCCTAAGTTACTGTAAGTGTCTGAGGAGATAGCACACAGCTCCACTCCATCAAATCATATTCCATGCCGACCCATGTCAAAGATCTGATTTACACCGCTTGATTTACACAGAAGGTCAGCGCTGATCAGCTTTTACAGATTAGACAGATTAAACAGGAAGTGTGAGGCCAGTTAGATTACGCAGTCAACATCTTTACAAATTAATCTAAATGTAATGTATTAATACACATTACTGGCAGCAGGCCTGCCATTGCACACAATATACTGCTTTTGCCCACCCACTTTTGTAATTTTATTCTCTTGTTCTTTATTTTTATGTACTGCTCTTCGCCCTCCTAATTGGCCCTCAGGGATAAATATTTGTTTCTGATTCTGATTCTGATACAAAAGTCTTTATGTGACTTACCAATAAAGTTGCTCTCTTTTAAGAGACTCTGTAGGTCTATACATGAACACAGACAGGCAAAGCAATTCAGTTTTAAAATCAGAATAAAATAAAATATTTGGCAAATGCAGGAATTGACATATACTATTAGACCCTGGGCACCCCTGTACTAACATTACTGCTTTCATCAACATTCATATTACCCATTTTATTATTAACACTGCTACAAATTGCTGCCGCTTGATTAGGACTTCTTTATAGATACTGGAACATTAATCTTCCTTCCATAACCACTAGGGCTGGGCGTATCCATCTAAGGCTACTATCGTTATCGAATAGATACTTGTGTGATGAGATTGATACTTTTGTGCAAATGTAGCTTCTCTCCAAGCCTGTAAGTGGCAGAAGTTTCTTCATCCCCACCCAAGGTGGGATATGGACAGAGTTTGACACTCAAATCTTAGCAGCACAGCAGCATCGTACAGCTGGTACTAATTGAAATACGCCGGTACTCGGAAGAGAAGACAATTACATGGGATTTTGACGTTTCAACAGCAACGTCAAAATACACATTTTGAGCCCGATAGACTCGCAATATCATGACGATGACATCAGTGTACGTTGAGGTGTACACCCAAAGGTTTTAAGTGAATGATAGATCTTTACTTGTAAATGAAAAGCCACGCAAAAATAAAACTAGATTATTTGGTCAGATACCTTAATAGTTTCCAGTTTGATCTGAAAAATTTAAGTTGGCTCAACTCTGCAACAGATTTTGATTACAATGTTATCATTCTATACAAGTTAGTGGTACTGTTCAGGTTGACAGTGTAGAACACAGCAACATTGTTGCAATATAGGGGTCTATGTTTGTGTCATCACTAAGACTAAGGCTAATTTTTGCCATCAAGTTTTTTCACAAAGACTGTCATTAAACATGACAGATATTATCATGGAAAGCCTCCTGTTAGTGTGTCTAACACTGAGCATAAGTCTTGCTCTAAAACCACGCTTGGCCATTTTGTATTGTCACTACATATAAAGTTAACATAGCATTCGAAAGAGCTTCCCTGGGAAAAGTGGAGAACAACAGATTGTATTTGAGCGTTTTCCGAATAGATTTCCTGCAACACACCACAGAGCACTCAAACCATGTTGTATTCAGAGTAGTCAGTGTGGCCACCTACATTACAGTGCTTCAGCACCACCTTTAGTCAATGGTGGCATAATCCCCCATAAAACGTGAATCTGGCGAAACTGGTGAAAAAAGTGCATATGACTGACTGACAAAAGTTGTTGTCTTCTTGACCATCACATAGTGGCCAGTACCAGCATCAGAATGACATTTCATATTACCGGCCTCCAGTGAATAACAAAGATGTTGACTTTGTAGTGTCAGTGTCAAGTCAATACTTGGCAAATTCATGTAGTTTTGGTTGACATACGCTAATCCACACTCCCCATTTACTCAGCACTGAAACATTGCCTTAATCAGACTCTTAACTGGACGACTTAAGTGCATGTAAATATATTACTGTGTGCGCATGCTCTGCAACTACTGCGCTGGCTTGTGACCCCGGAACAAAAACATCCATTAAAGTCAGTTGCAGAAGAAGAAGGTAAACAGAGCTGGTAGAAGAACTGTCTGAGGCATACCATATATCTTATCTGCACCAAAAGTAGCACACACATTACGTAGTAAGTTGTTTGAAATGCCGGTCTGCCACATGAACGACTCTTGTTTATTATAGGACGTAATGGGTCAACTGGGAAGGGGGTCATATTAACATGACTTTAACCCACTGAAAAGACATATATCGCCACCTGGTGTGGAGGAGGAGGACATGTTCCGGTCAGTTATTCGATTTTCTCCGCTGCATGTAAGCTGGAACTGTCTTATTTTCACTCACTAAAAACAAAACAAGACCCTTCTCTAATATCACTGTCCTGACAGTGGGTTTCATCTAGTTTTTATCTACGCGAAATGAACTGTATCCCGCTGTTCTCTTAGTAGTCCAGCTCAGCCTGGATTGTAGTATTTTTTCTGGTTTATGGGGTCAAGTCTTTGCTTGAATCTGAAACACTATTTCTGGAGTAAATTCAGTTTTCAGTTTTCTATTCTTTTCCACGGGGGACAGAGTGGGGTTGCACAATAATGTAGGCCATGTCACTCACTTAAGGTGCTGGTGAGTATTTTGATTTTTAAAACACTTTGTGAGGAAAGAAAACTGATTACCAAGGTTTAAAGAAGAAAGGCCACGAGTGACATCAACGCTCTGAGTGACGCAGAGAGAAATGAAGGACAGAAAAATGAGGAGGGGGGTGCATGCAGGTGATTGGAGGACTGATTAAATCTATCATCAGGCTGTAGATGAACAGATGCAAAAGAAAAGGTCTGTGTGGCAAACACATGCATGCAAGCTGCCAGTTTCTAAGAGTCAGAGATTTTAATTTCCCCTGACAGGCACTGAGGCGTTTTGTTGACACTGCTGGTAAAAAGTGCCGGCTTCCACCAGACTGACCCACATTCTGCACTGAAAAAGCACAAACAGGTGCAAAGACGGCTGTAAAATAACACTCCTCTTCTTCTATTTGTGATCATGTCTACTCTGTCAGATGAGCATGTTGTGTGAAAAGTGGGATGACTAATGAAAATTACTCCTCTATCTCTGTAGGTACTTTGGAAAGCAGCAAGGTGCCTGGGGAAATACTGGTGGTACTTAAAATGTGCAGCTATTTTATCAATGGTGCAATCTGAGCTGTACATTTTGTTCCACTTCACAGTAAAAGGTTTTATTAAGGTGAAATCAGCAGCAAAGAAAATAGTCAGTTCAGTGTGATTTGTCCCAGCCTTTATGTGAATAGCAGATCACAAATCAACAAGGCTACCTGAACACAGTGCACCCGAAAGGGGCTTTATTGTTGGACACAGGTGACCTTGTTGCATATGAGGAATCCAGTCTGCATTTTGAGGCAACAGAGTGTCCTTGTGTGCATGAAAAAGCTACCCAAATATGCCTCTTTTGTTATTGCTGTGATGATGTGTGTGTCCGTCTCAAATCCTGAATCCTGAACACGTGGCTCAACCTTTTTTCTATGATCATATACAGAACACAGTCTTCCTTTATATCTACAGTCATGTTCGAGTTGCCTGTCCATCGACAACCACGCACTGATGTGTGTACCCCAATGACTCACCACTTCAGTCATGTGAAACACTACCTGAGACAAACTCTGAGACAAACTATAGCTGACCAGCAGGAAGAGAGTTAATCCTCTGTGTGTTGTGTTTGTATGGTAAATTTAAGGCCCAGAACAGCAGATTTAATTATCATTACAAGGTGCTCTATTTATTTTTATTATGCTCCAGCGATCCTGTTGAGAGAAGATAAGGCACTTGGCGGCCATAAAACTTGTTTTTTTTCCTGCAGCTATTGCATTCCTACTGACTGTATTGAAAAATTGAAAATCAAAAAAAAAAAGAACACCACAAAACAAACAAACAGAACTGCAATTAAGAACCACTCATAACACAAAATAGTACAAATTCACTAAAATTACTATTATAAACAAAATTGTAAAATGTTTTTAGAAAACTTAAAAAAATACACTTAAAATACACAAAGTCAGTAGTCCACAAACAGCACAAAATTTAACACACATTGCAAGGTGCATTCCAACATTTATTTAGTTTTATTTTGTCATCTTCAGCAGCAGCATAGTTAAAAAAAAGAAAAAAGAATTAATCAGAATAGTTCGATATACTGTCCAGTCCTAGTTGACGCTGTTGTTAAACTGTTCATTCTTCTTGTCCATCTTCTGAATGACAGCAGGTGCAGCTCAGCACACACTGGATAAGCAGCAGGACAGTTTTCCAGTTTACCAAATTTTCCAACATATTCAAGTGTGATGTGTTATTCCCTTAAAAAACTTGATTGTTTCTACTTTTTCTTTAGTATCAAGCTCAAAAGAATAGAATTTCAGTGGAGGACCGAGTTGTGGATATTGTGTTTTTAGCCTTGTCTATTAAGTAATGAGCCATTTTCTAATGGCTAATTATGTGGTGCTGCTAAGGGATACCTTATCAAATATTTATTAGGTTTTAGTTTAATTTTTACACTTGGATGCCTCAAAACACTTGATGTGCTCAATATCAGTACAACCAGCCATTCCAGTCCCATGGCAGCGCTACTTCCTCCGTCTGTCCCAGAACGGCTGCCAGTTTAGCCCTGGCACAATGTCCCGTCCAGCCAACCTACTCTGCTGTGACTTCTGCTCGAGTGACATTGGCTGTGACAACTCTGGTTTACTATAGCTTGTAATACTGTATTGTATTTGGTATAGATTTTTTTGTGCATGTAGTTCTTAATTAAATTAGATTAATTCAGTCAGATTTTTTTGTTTACAAAAAAATGGTTTGTGAAGGTATTTCTGAGCGCTACAAGGTGAAAGATTTGTTCCTAGAAAGGCAACTTAAAATTCTTTAGAGTGTAGGTTAGGCATTTATATCCCTATTTATTGTACTGTGACTGAATAAAATACCACTAATCAAATTCTATATTGTTATTGAAATCAAGGAAGAAGATATGAAAAGGCAATTGTCTTCCAAGAAATCTAAATTATCTCTGTGCATGCATGTAGAGGTTGTGTTGGACCAGCTGCTCTGCAAACTCTGCTCTGCAAACAAATGTAAATACAGCTAAATACACACATAGCCCTGTTTTTCTACCACTCTGTCCCCTACACACAGTTTAATCAAGCTATGCTCAAAATTCGACTTTCTCACTACCGTCCTTGTCCCAGTTTACATGCAGCACAAGAAAATCGAATAACTGTTCTCCTCCTCCACATTAGGTGGCGATATGTATCTTTTCAGCGGGTTAATACGGCTTGCTTTCTTGTTGACTTATTACGTCGTATAATAAACAAGAGTCGTTCATGCGGCAGACCAGCATTTCAAACAACAACCAGACGGACAATACTACATTTTTTAATCTCGTACGTAATGTTCGCGTTAACTCTGGTGCAGATAAGACCCGCGCTATCCCACAGACGGTTCTTCTTCTACTGCGGCCGGCTTTCTTGAATGTTTTTGTTCCGGGGTCACACGCCAGTGTGTGGTTGTGGAGCATGCGCACACGCATTGTCCGATGGAAAAATGTGATTCACTGTATACATGGCGGAGAAAATCGAATTGCAATCGTATTATCTGGATGACTCAATCGGATAATGAGAACTCCGATTTTAATCGGAGTAACGTGTTTGCATGCACTTAAATTCTCCTGTTATAGTCCGATTAAGGCAATAAGTCGTTTTTTTCACGTGCGTGTAAACGCACTGACTGACACTGCAGTTAATTGTGACAGTATTTGGCTCTTCCTCGAGTGCAAATGGATGCTGCTGTGCTTCCATTTAATTGTGTTATGCAACTTTGGTAAGAGCTCAGTATTTATGGCTATCACTGCAGGCGAAATTTGATTTATCAATGCCAGTTTGAGTCCAACTGCTCTGATCCCAGTTCAGCCAGTCCTGCAGCTTGAGCTACTGGTCTTGTTAGCAGGAGGTGGCAGAACATGTTTGCTGTTGTTTGTATAGTCATTTGTCATCCGCACGTAGTCTTCCACAATTTCTTCCTTACTCATTGTGGTCTGCTTATACTGAGGAGAAATTTTCTTGGAACAGGGTTTATTAACGGGCTTTTTTTTATTAGTTTGTACTTGGCTGACACATGCTTTTCTAAACTTTTCTAGAATTAGTATGAATCTCACTCTCCTGGTATTGCTTTGTTGCTTCATTTCTGAACAAAGTTTTAAAAGTTGAAACATATACAGAAGGACATTTTGTTTTTATTACATACAGTAGCTACACAGATCACAGATAAATAGACTGATAGATGTCACTCAATTTTGCCATATTGGTAGAACAGCATATTCAGTTACTCTGCTCTACAGTGTCTTCTGTTTGCAGAGTGCATAAAATAGGCTACAGAGATCCTGCATACTGCCTATTGGAGGCAATGCTGTGCTCTGATGGAAGCCTAACCCTAACCCTAATGAAATGGGACAAGCCATTTCTCCCTCCCTTTCTTTCCAGAAGTTTCAGACACAAATAATGGATCCACGCAGACCATTGATTACTGTTGGTGAGAACTGGCAAAGAAGACAAGATAAAGTTTAAGTTATGCAGACGGAACTTCTAACCTGCTGCTTTAGAGGCACTAAACAGTTTTGATGCATTGAGTGTTTTTTTTTTTTTAATCTAGATTAATTCCTTTACTCCACTTACTCCTCCTCTTAGGAATAAAGGAATCCATCTATGTCAGATTGGTTAAAAAAAAAAAACTTTTCTAAACAGAGGGGGTGGCCTGACAAATAATCTGCCATCAATTTACAATGGAGTTAACTTCTGTCCCTAAGTATCTATATCTAGCCATTAATGGAAATGAAATGCACCAGTTTCTGGTCAGGGTTCTGTAAAACATCCCACCACTCCCTTAGAACTGAAGAAGCTACTCAAATGAGTGACAAAATGTCTTTTAAAACTCAACAAGTCCAGTTGCTTTTTTAAAATGCTTTTGGATATATCATGACCGGGATGACTGAGAATCTTCACAGACATTTCAAGGCAGAATCAGTGCATGGTCGGTTGTTCTTCTTTACTTAACAGCTGATCTACCACAGGACTGCTAACTGCATGGTTACACCATGTGATCCCTGACCAATCCAGAAGCATACATAAATATTTAATTGATTTGCAATAGACTACAGCAGCCTCTACTTTTTACTTCTTCCCTTTCTACATCTCTCCTGACTTATAACGCCCTTTCCCCTCTCCTACTCTTTTCAACAACACTCCCTTCCATTTCACACCTAATCACCTGCTTATCTATGTTTTGTAATATGTCCTTTTGTCTATCTTTCACACACAACATGCTGACGTTGTGTTCCTTGTTTTTAACACACTGACATATATTTCTGAATTGGTGACCTACATCCACAATTCTTGGCTTCCATCAACCACTCTCACCACCTCCCCCTTTCCTTCATTTTTCATCTCTCTCTATTTCTTGCTCTCATCCTCTTTCCTTGGTGCTGAATATGACTCACAGCTGAATATGACTCACATTCAAATATTAGTTCCAGCTGAGATAGGCAATATAACACTACAACATGTTATGTCAAGTTTTAAATAATAGCATGCATCCAGGTTACTTTTGTGGTGGTTGTGTTACCATGAAATCTGGTTTTAAACTCTGTTTGGCAAACTACTGATATCTTGCCGTTGCCCAATTTTAAGTGTTCCCACACAGCTGAGGTCTTCAATATGTTGCCATCACTTCAACTATGGGGCGTAGGCGTAGGAGTTTCTCCTACATTTAGCTCCAGAACACTAAAAAATTAGGTATAAATTTTTGTTAAGTTTTTGTTTTTTTTAATCACATTTACTAAATGTTAAATGTAAATGTAAAATCTAAACGTAAATGTTAAATGATAAATCTAAATGTTAAACTTAAACATTAAATGTAGCCCTTTTTGATTTTTGACTGAAATTCTGGTGACTCCTTCCAGCTCCAAACCACAACAGCACCGGTAAGTTTGTCCTCCAACCACCTTAGCATGAGTAGTGTGGCAAAAAAATCTTTAGCACTTGTACATGTAGTGCTTGCAAAACAGTGGTCATGAATTGTGGGAAGTCACTTATGTTGCGTGAGCACTTTTATGTTGTGTCTTACTCTATTGAGTGGACTGATGCTGAATGTGCAACACAACCAAAAGCAAAAAGTCCAGAAAAAATAAATAAAAGCAGCACAAATAGACAAAAAATGACCAAAAACCATGTTAATTGGTTCTCAGCACTGAAAAACAAGAACAAGTCAGACAAAAAACAAGTAACAATAACCAATAATGGCCAGCCAGGAGGAGACCCGGGGTAGACCCAGAACTTGCAAGAGGGATTATGTAACCTATGGCCCAGGAGCCCTGAGGTGTGCTGTGTGTTGCTGAGGAGAGGGACTTCTGGAGTCCCTTACTTAGCCTGCAAGTCCCTACAGTAGTAACACTAAATTCTTCTGGGGCCAGCATGGGCCCGGGCTAACCCTTGTTGGCCCCACCATGCAACCTTAAGAACCCAAAGGATAATACCTGTCATCATCCTGGTACTGGTGTGTGATACAACAGCACACACCCAGAGCTTCCATATCCTGACAGCTCGAGAGTGAGTCAGGTGGAATTATTGTAAGACATTCATTTGGAAACAATTAATTTGTGTTTTTTTCAATGCCAAAGATTAAAGACAGGGTTCTGGTCCCATAGGAGATTGTTTTAAAATGCAACTGGTTGGTGCATTTAAAAATAAAAATACCAGAAACAAGAAATGGAGATCTGAATAGCAGATTTTTTTAGTCTTATCTTGCTATAATGGCAAGATAGAATGGAATCATTTAATTTCAATTTATATGAATAGCTTGCATCTTCATACATATTTTTGTAGCAATGTTTTTGAAGCTGTTTACACATTATTGTATGACTTTAATGGACACGTGAGATGGTATGAGTAAGTTCATCAAGATTACACTTAGGCAAATAACAAAACTGAAGGTACACATCATGATTTGGCCAGGGGCGCCGCCAGGAATTTTAGGCCGCATGAAACAGAAGCCCCAGCCCCTCATTGTAAAGAGTGAAGGATCGGTCCAGGTACCGTTCATTCTTCTGAATCCAAGAAGTTTATCTATAAGAAAAACAAGAAAAACACAAGGTGAATGTAACAGACTGACAGTAATAGTGGCCTGAACCTCTCAGATGACATCAGGTTGACAACTTGGATGCTGGTCTCTGTGGCTCAGTAGCCTTCAACAGCTGGAAACTCAGAAATTCCCGTATAAATGAGGAAATTGAAATTAAAATGAATGAATGGTACCCTAACTCTAGCCTGTAGCTAGCTAGCTTATTTCACTATGAACAACAGGTTATTTTCTGTCACTCACAAACTATAGAGGGTATACACCATTCTTGCAGAAGAACTGGTTTCCTTTCCCTCTTTCCTTTTTTAAAAACTTGATTTTCCTTACTGGGCAGCATTGTGACTGATGTAGCCATAGTAACAATTTATTATGTCTAGGGATCTAGCAACTATCGATGCGCTAAGGCAGGTTCAAACCTTTTCATGCTGAATCATTACCTTTTGATTAGAAGATATTTAACTTTTCCTGCCAAAAAGATCATTTATTTCACTACTATATTTCATTATTATATTAAAAATTATATTTTTATGTATGATGAAGTTTTTAAAAGGTTACTTGATATTATTTTATAGATGTAGAAAAATAAAGATTGCAACACTTTCCCGATGGAATGAGAGCTTCTGTCAGTTCCCACTCAAACACATTTTCAAACATTTCCAAGTTTGGATCATGGTATTAGTATTCGAATTATTTATTTATTTAAGGTTTTAAGAACCTTTTAGGCTTATATTCCAGGATATTTGGTCAGCAGCTGCCTCAGTTTACATTTGTGTCAACTAGTACAGCTCACTTCCACATAGTGTAGGCATTTAGAACCCAAGTTTGAAGTGACCCACTTGTCTGCAGGGGAAGTACTGATGTTCAGAAATAGCACTCATTACAGCATGGTCACTGCATGCTGTCTCCTCACACCATTAGATCTCTTGGAGAGCGGGTTAAGCGCGTTGCTGAACTTTTAAATCAACTGATGATTTTTTCAAAATGCAAATCGACATACCTGATCACTGCATTTATGGTGGGTTGTTGTTCAGTTATGAAATATGGTGAGATGCATTTACTTTGGATACTCTGAATAATGTTTACTGTATTCATATAAGGCCACCGTACAGTTAACAGAAACTCGTGTATAAACAAAATGACACCTTGTCACACAGAAAACAGCTCTAGGGAATTAGAGTATTTTTCAATGAAGCCTCCTGCCTTCCGTCTCCTGTTGTTTCAATATCCGCCTCAATCATTCGATTTTTTCCCCAAGTCCCTCACAGGATCTGCAGCCACACTGACAACCTGTACACGTGATGCTGTGTAATCAGCAGAGTAAAAAATCTCTTCTGTTATCACATGTGCTTGACACATGCACTGAATTTGATGAGAAACAAGAGGGAGAAAAATAGATCTTCTCACTCTCCTCCTCAACCCGTGTGTCCTTCAGGCTTCCATCTGCAAAACAACAGTTTATTATGGTGGTGAAAAAAGCCTATTGCTGTATGTTTCCTTCTCTTATCCTTGCACTTTCTTTTGGTAAATGTTTCTTTTCATCTCCTGTCATCTGTGCTGCCATATCCTTAATTCTCTTCATCTGAACTGCTCTGTATTTTCTGTTTTTCTGTTCTTTCTCTCCTCTTCTTCTCCTTTCATTATCCATTTCTTTTATTTCTTTCTCCTAATTGCTAAATTTCCCTTCTCTTTCTATTTTTGCCTCCCTCACTCTATCACACTCTTTCTCTCTGAGCTGCTGACTGATGCCTTTCTGTGTGGTAGGTGATCAATCTGTTTTTTTTTTTTTTCCCTCCTCACAAGGCACCAGGCTGCAAAAGCAGGCAGGTGTGACACAAGCACGTGTCAACCCCAACCCTCCACATCCTGTGAATCCACTCTCAACCCCACCTCTACCGCTGAGCTGTCAATGTGCCCTTGCCTTTTTTCTCCTGATTGTATGTGTTTATGGAATATTTTTTAATATAAACCCAGTAAGCAGAATGCTTACAGTTTGACAAATTCTCTGGGAACCTGTTGAGAGGAAAGCGAGTAATCAGACATTGTGCTTTGTATGAAGCAAGGATATCATGAACACATACAAGAACAGAATCCATATTCAGTTTGTGAAGTGAAACTGTGATGGTCATTGTTAGAGGGTTCTTGTACTGCCCAAAGGGTTGGGCAGTATTGTTAAAATTAATCTTGCTGTGTGATTGGAAACACAGGCCATAACAGTATAAAACGTATAGAACGCTTAAGTGAAATAAAAAAAATAAAAGAACTATATATATATATATATATATAAAAAAGCTTTACAAGTCACCTGACTTTTGCATATGGCACTACTTTTTACTAGTCTAAAGATAACATATCTACTTGTTGACTGGTAGGCCATCTAAGTATTGGTCCAAGCCAAGACTTCCAGTGCAGCTGTATGCGTTGAAATGGACCTATATTTTATTTCCAAATAAAACTTTTATTTTTCTGTATATTTAGACCCTCTGTAATATATTCAAGGCTAGGTTTGATTAGTCTATGTATTGTAATTTTTCTCTCGTTATCTGCACTGGTGTGGTCTGAGGGAATGAGTGAACTCTCCGACTGAACACCGGCATCAATAGGTGCTATGCAACTTTTCAGGTGGACTGAAGGTGAAAAACCCAAAAGAAGACTGTGAATCTAGTGCAATCTGCAAGCACTTTAAAACTTAAGCACAGTTTGAGGACTAACCAGTCAAATCTATGTCCCACTGTCTTCATTTGCATGTATGTCAACTAGTAAGTTAGTGGCTGATGTTTTTTTTCCTTACACTAGTAACCTATTATAGACTTTAAGACCCACAAGCTGACTAATGCAGCTGCAAATGGGTTCACTGCTGAACTAGTAGATATCTTACTTTTACTAGTTCACCATTAAACATGTTGGGTCCATCTAGTTTACTAGTAAGATATGGAAAGGCTGAAACTAGTTAACTAGTGAGCATTCTGACCTTCACTAGTGAACTAGTAAAATAAATTTGTACTCACCAGTTAACTAGTGACCTCAGATCTGTATGACGTTTGTCTGATGGCATATTGTCCAGTGTTTTTTTATTACATAAAACAAGTGTCAAATTTCAACAAAGTGCAAATTTCTGATAAGGATTCAGGAGGAATTCTGAATAATAAAGATATAAATCAATTAATTCATGGTTGACTAGTCAACATGTCAAGTTTTTGCATCTCACTAGTGAACTAGTGTGTGTTTTTTATATGTGAAGGACACATAAATACCAACTCGGCTTTCCACACAACTACAGACCCTGAAACAGCAAGTTAGAAACAGGGTATAAGGCAGGGCTATACCGGCATAGTAGAATTAACAGCCAGTGTGATATTTTGAGCTGAACCTTGAACATGTTCTGGAGACATGTGAGATATACATCAACTTGTTGATAAAGAGTCTAGTATGAGACACTATGTCTGCAGAGATTTTCAGTTATCTAAGTCATAGTATATCTAAAAACAAAGCACTGAACTTGAGTTTTCCTGAAGACATTACCACCACTAAATGACTTGTGTGAAGTTAGGTATTTATTAGTGTTTAGGAATGCATTTTTAAACATCCTCACCAGTCATTTAGAACTGTCAGTACCACTTGGATGAGTGGTGAAACATTGAGGAAATCTCCAGCTCAAGTCCAGTTACTTACTTTGGACTTAAATATACATACGTAAATATACAGTATATATTATTCTTTCCTCTTAAGCCCTCATAGTATGCTGTTGAATTTTGCACCACTTTATCACCTGCTCTTGTCTCCTGAGGTGATCTGTTCTTGTAGAGGTGAGATGACATTCTGTGTTTCTGCTGTCTGAGTGAGAGGCTAAAAAAAGACTTTGTGCCAACAAACTTAACTCATTGCTGATCCTTCATTGAGTTCAGATCTTTAGCTCTGCTTGGACCATATATATTTATTTTACTTGTACACATCATTTTTTATACCTGTGTAAACTTCACTTGTGAACAATCTGTCATCTACATTTCTCACATTTGTCCCATGAAGTTCATTGTAAACTATGTTATTATGTGCATTGGTGTTAGATTTGGCAATATCCCAGAGGAATGTTTTACCTTTGCCTTTGTTTTAAATGTCTTTTAAGCACAGTAAGAGGAGATAGTATATGATGGAATTTTAATGACTGCTTGTATTTCCTTCTAGTTACTTATAGTTTGTCTGGCTGTCCTCTCTAAAAAGCCTCAAGTTGATTCAAAATGCTGTGGCAAGAGCATTAACAGGAATTAGCAAGCAAGTTCACATTACTCCAGTTCAAGCTTCTATTTTTGGCTCCCTGTAAAATCCAGAATAGAGTTTAAAGGCGTCTACTCATTCATTTGTGTGCTACTATTGTAAGGCATGTTAATGGCTGTTGTCCCTCTCTCCATCTGCTCAAGGTTTCTTCCTGTTAAAAGAGTTTTTCTTTGACACCACCACCTTACTGCTTGCTCTTGGGGTTTTAGGCCAGATTTCGAAAGTATATCGAAACAATTTGAATCGTTATTGACACTATATTTTCAGACAATGTCAGTGTTTCTCTGTACCTGTCCCTAACAAATAAACCAGCAAATAAATAATGATAAAACCTTCATCTTGTCACACCGTGGTGAGGGTGTCTTGTCTGGGGTTTGTTTTGTCCTGTCATTTCCTGTTTTATTTTGAAAAGTAATTCTCCTCTTGTTTCAGGTCACTTGCCCTTCCTCATGTGTCTCAGTCTGATTGCCCTAAGTGTTTCCACCTGTCCCCTATTTCCCTCCATGTGTTTAAGTAGTCTGTGTTCCCCTTGTCTTGTGCCAGAGTGTTATCGTCCTCGACCTGCACCCAAGCCTTGTTTCATGTCTTCACTCATAGAAGTTGCCAAGTAAGCCAGTTATTCCTCTCGAAGAGAGAGTTTTTGTTTGCTAATTCTTTCCTTAGTTTTGATCCTTAGTCCTGAGGTTTTCCTCCATTCAGAGTGTTTTTGTGTTTTTCGATTTGTTCCTTTGATTTGAGTTTTTCCTCCTTCTGGAGAGTTTTTCGTTCTCAGAAGTCAGAGTTAGTGTCTAGGTTTTTTTTGTAGCCATTTGTTTGTCCCTCTGTGTGGGATCTCTGGAGAATCCAATAAAAGCCTTTTGTCATTCCATATCTCTGCATTCTGAGTCCTGTTTTGAGTCACGGCCTGACAGATCTATGTAGTTATTAGATGAGACAAGCACTGACTCAGAACCATCTTGCCAAACAGCAAGCTATGATTCAACAGGTTTGGGAAAACTAGTTATTGTCTCCCAGACTATGACCTGCGTCTTGTACAGAACAAGACAAGAGGAGGTAGAAACAGATCAAAATAAAAAATTATTAGGAGAGGATTGGGCGATCTTCAGCTGATCTCAGTTTCATTACAAACTCCTTGACTCCTGTGACCCTGGAGAGGATAAAGCGGTAGTAGATGAGGTGAGATTTGAGTCAGATATAGTTAATAATTTCAGTGCTTTGATATAAGTTGATGTTATCCAGAAAAGTACACTGCCATGACTAAAGATGCATTAAAAGACTCATGCAAAAAATTACATATAGAACTACACAAATACACTTTTTAGAGTGTAGCTTTTCATTCCTGCAGTAATGTACTTTGTGTAGCTTAGTTGGACATAAAGGTAACACTCATAAAAACCACAAAGATAAAAAGAAATAAGATTAGATTAAAATAATAAATATTATCTAGTAAAACAAAATAGTGTTAAAAAATCTAAAAAATTATAGAATTAGCATTATGAACATGTGACGTACTGTGGTCAAAGATCATAAAACAATTGCCAATAGTTATCTGTGAACAACTTTAATGACAAATAAGTAATCAATCACAAAACAAATGAGACTCAAACAAAAAAAAAAACTTGAAAGCAAATCAAACAAGACATTTAGAAGCAGCCAGTGGAACTGTGTCACATCAAGGTTGTGTTTTCTTTTTGCATCTCTTGCAATACACCTTACAGCAGTAGGATCTGACCTGGAAGTATCATCTTGTACTCTTGTCTGCGTCTTTTGGAACTTGTTATCCAACGTTTGAGCACAGATTCTTCAGTCAGCATGTCCACCATCAGTGTTTGACCTGTGGTCCAGACTTTACCGCTGCAGCTCATTACAGCCATTAATGGTCTGTGCCGTTGTCTTAAATCGCACTCAGTTATCTGTCTCATCACTTCTGCTCGCACATTTGCCTGTGCCCTCTCTCCCTTTCTCTCAAACAGTGCATTGTCTGATATCCAGCTCCACCTGCCACATCAAACAGCCCCCTACATTCCTGCAGTAATGTACTTTGTTTCCTGCATTTTCTCAGTTGCATAACTATTTTTCGTAACGTCTGGCATTTCATGCAATCTCCTATTCAGCTGGGCTCCAGTAGAGTGTTATTTTACTGGGTGATGTAAACAATATCTTACAGGGTCCAAAGCGGTTGTAACTGTCAAGTTAATAGTGGTGACAGATTCACACACCTAGAATCTGATGGAATGAAGTGTTCATTGGCACACAGGCCATGTTGGTACTGTCAGAATAATTTTGAATTTGTATATATTTGTGTGCTAATCAATACTTCTAGTTACTACACTAGTGGAAAAAAGTTTTCGGACACCCCACGCATTTATGAAATATTGCATTAAGAATCACTCTTAGGTCTTCAAATGCAATTTATTTTAGTACAGTCACAGACAGAATACTAAACAAACCCTACAACAGTCATCACAAACTTGTTGATAAAGATACATAAGAAATTTTGAGCATTAGGGTCATTTGTGGTACCAGTGATCCACTAATGAAGGCCGTACTTTTCATTAAAAGACACATTTTTGTGTTGCTGTGCTTTCAAAGCACAAACCAAACAATTTAGAAGAATTAAAAGTAGCAATTCAAGAAGAATGGGACAAGATTACCCCTCAACAGTGTGAAAGGCTTGTGGAGAACATGCCAGTCAGGATTAAAACTCTACTGTGTGCGAATGACAGGAGGACTAAATATTCATTTGATGATGTGATGGTTTCTTTATTTTTTGTTCAGTTTTGAACACATTCTCTGTTATTTGTTGACTTTGATACCAACAATGTTGAGAACTGACATATGGAAACTGTCAAGTTAGTTAGTTTTACTTGTAAACAATGGACAAACTAAACATAATTTCTATTTGATTGTGCCTGTCTAATGCAGCCCCAGAATTAAAAGAATTAATAGGCACAGATTCTAACAGTACAAGGTCTGAAAATGTCTCCAGGCCAGCTCTAAACATGGTCAGATATTGGATTTCCTAAATGCAATGTCTGTGCATCTTGGGTGTGTTCACACATATCACGCATTGTGTGCGGTTCCAGTTCCTATCTGGGACAACAGTCTCGCTGTGCTGCACTTTTGTGTGCTCCTTAATACAAAATTATCTTTCAGGGCTCCTGACGGTTTTCCTGCCACTATGGTCTGCCAAAGTTTTGTCCTGAGGGATGTAGGCCACTTTACACCCTCAGCCTGGGTGTGATCTCATTATGGTCTTATTGGCTGGCTGATAACATACACTGTTGCCAGGGTGAATGTCAGGTCATGGCACTGACTTAGAGAGGTTTCATTGTGGATGTTAATTGGTGCTCCATTCATCTTGGGATGGCTCACTGCCTGCAGTGTAATTTGGAAAAATGAGTGTTGGTCAGGTGAGTCACTGTCCCTCTTTTCCTCTGTCTTTCTCATAATTAAGTTTCACTCATTCACTACTTCACATGGATAATTTGGCAAGAAAGCAAAGAAGACAGAGGGGGAAAGACTGGGCCAGAGACAAAAATGGAAAATGGAAGAACAATGGAGAGGGACAAATATGCCTGAAGTTTTCAGGGTGACAAGGAAGCAGTAATGTCTTACTGTTCTATATTTTGCATTAATAAGCAGCCCTTTAATCTCACAGTCCACCATTATTTGTATCTAGGATCAATTTAGTCATTATGAATAATGTGTGCTATAATACATTGACAAATGACTGTCAGGTTTGAGGGTTTTAGGGGAGGACTCGGATGCAGGATGGAAAGTGATGACGCAAGGGAATGAGGAAAAAGGTATTTAATAATAAAGAGAAAACCAACAAAAGGTGCTGCAGTGGTGGCAGGATGGCAAAAAGGCAAAAAACACAAAACTGGAACATGGACACATGCCTTGGGGATGAAAACATGGCAGCTATGATCTCAAGACTATGTCCATTCCATTTATGGCTCTTCCTCTCAGGCAAGTGTATGTCACAACTCTGCACAACAAGCATAAGGCCAATGCAGACTCCAGCTGTGATGTCCATTGAGAAGCAGGTGATTGAGAGTCAATGCAACCATTTTGCCATGCAACATAGAGGAATTCCTTAAGTACCTCTTTATTTGTTCCTTCTGACAGAAATGTTTCCACTGTGTTGGTGTCTTCTGATCCCATTCAGTCAATATCACAACATTGTTTAAATATATGAGTAATGATTTGGTCTACTTCCAAGAGACTGATCTCTGAAGAGCAGAGATTTTTGTCCATTTTTTTAATCAAACAAATCAAATATATTGTTACACAATCTTTAATGGAAGTGCATAGGTGACCTGGAGAACAGTGGTTTTACCTGGTACAATTTCTTTAGAGGCAACCCTTAGTCAAGTTAACAGTGAAACATTTTTAGTCATTAATGGCTCTCCCTCAATCAACATTCAGGGCTATGTATTCAGCACTCATTTGTACTAAGCAATTAAGCAAACTGTCTAGTCTTTATCTCTCTATAAAGACAGAGGAAGAACATTGTGTCTTTCTCTGTCTCTAACAAAGCTAATGAGCTCTTGAACAGCCAGGAAATGCACTTGAAAACCAAAACATTGGTTTGCAATGCAGGACATATTTACAGTTTTTACCTAGAATTCAAATTAAAGGGATTGTTATATTAATTATATTAGTTATATTAAATTTTATTCTCTGCCCCACCTCTCTGCTCAGAGTTTGTGCAGTGGACGCACGTGCCATCTCTATCCGTGTTGCAGTAGTCTTGGAAATTTGTTTTTTATTCACATGCTGCAGTGAAACTAGCTATTACCTTCCTCTCACCTCCCTTTCTTTTTCATGGCAATGCACAAATTGAAGAGCATTCACTTTTACTGGCAACCTTAGGGTTAGAATCTACAGGAAATTGAGGTGTTGAAATAGGTCATTGATGGTGACAAGTTGCATGTGAATCATTCTGTGTTTCTCAGTTGGCAGGTGTGTGACATTCGGACATGGACAATAAATAATCTTTCATTTGCTTTGCAGGACAATATCTTATATGTAAGTGGTGTTGGCCATGAGAATTTTTTTTTTTATTTACAGTGTTCTGTAAGTTTGTAAAAGCAGCCTATCCAGACCCCCTTCATATCACTCAACATCTGCATCTCACAGGAAACATTTCCTTCAAATTTGTCAGAAACGTCCATACTATCTTAACGATGAACTGATCAGAAATTGGTGAATTTCAAGAAGAAATTTTTTTGGACCGTAGGTCAACGGTGTTGGACTCCAGAAGGGGCCGCAACTTTTGTTCTTGGCAATTGATATTAATAGTTATGGGAAATAGGATTTCTTTAAAATGGGATTTAATACAAGCAACGATTATATTACAATAACATTACTTACTATAATAACTATTATAATTCAATTATTATTGCTAAAAAATTAAGTTACTAACTATTCAGGCAACACCTATGTAATAGCAATAGTATTAATGATGTGTGTAGGTATGTTTGTTTGTGTGTATGTGTGTGTGTGTGTGTGTGTATAAAAGGGGGAAGGAGGGAGTGAGAATTGCGACGTCACATGGAGTCACATGGAGTCACGGAGTGACGTAGGCTGTGCCGCTTCTGCCAAACCAAGGTGGCGTCTTGTTAAGAGCCAAGCTTACAGCAGATTCAGAGTAGTGCGTATGGAGGATGAATGTGTGTGACAGAGAAAGTAAAGAGGGAGAGACAGAGAGAGACAGAAAGAAAGGAACCACAAAAGGGTTGTCACTTTGGCTGATAATTACAATATCACTACACAAAAGCTGTGCCAGCGAACCGGAGTTTGCCTGCTCAGGTATTGATCCTTGAACCAGTGATATTGGCTAAACAGCTGATCACAGTGGACGGCCGACAACAAAATAAGCAGCACTTAAAAGTTTCACGAATGAAAAATAAAAACTACATACTATGTTAATTAACTTTGCCCAAACATTAGATCATACCAGATCACGTGCACATAAGGGATTTTGAGTCTTGGGGTTTGGAAGGAATCTGCATGGAGGATCAGCTTGAAATGAACAGGCTTCAAAGCCAATGTCCTTTACCTCTTGACTAATCTAGTCTTGGCAAGAGAATACTTAAAGCTCCTAGACATGTCTTAGGCCTCCTAGACCTGTCAGCCGCCTTTGACACTGTAGATCAGTTAATTTAATATTTGATGGCGCCTCACCCTACACTTGGTTTTAATTGAAACGTGTAGCTGTCTGTTCATGTCTTTGAAATGTTGATGTGGCTATTATGTCATGTTATACAGATATAGTACTGTTATTTCTGTTTTGTCATGATATAACACAGATATGGTACTGTTATGGCTGCTTCGTTATGATTTATAGTACAGTTGCACTGTGGTCTCAGTTTTGGCCTCTCTTCCCAGTGCAACATGTTTATGACAGGAGAATCTCTTTAAAAATATGATTGGATATGTTCTCTATGGATGGAATCAAATTCCAGGTATGATGGAAATGTTTTTGAATCTTGTGTCATAATTTAACTTTCCATTATTGTTGATAATACCACACGCATTGAGAAAAAAAAAATCAAAAGTGGTACTCCATGTCACATGTTGCCGACCCCTGCATGTGAGAGGAGCGTTTATATGTATGTATATCATCGAAGTGCCTCTTTTTATTACACTCTTTTGATTCCCTTACTAATGCAGGCCAAATAATGCAGCTGATATCATTTGCACTGAACATGACATTTTATTCATGTTTAAATTTGAGCTGAAAATTTTCCACATGCAGAGAACAGTCTCAACAGTCACCAGTCCAATCTACTTTAAATGAATGTTTGGTAAATATATTTTCAAATATCATATTAAAGAAAAAAATAAAAAGTGTATCCTTGTCTCCATGATTTTTTGCTCCATGCCATGCCCAGGATTTTTTTTTTTTTTTTTTTGTATTTTGTATTTACCTGCTGTACACAGCACTTTTTGTTAATTATTAAATACCTTTAGTTTGAACTCCTCTTTGGTCCAGCATTTGGGTCCTACCTAAAACCTACAAATCCTTACAGTTTGTCTCAGACTTTTCTCCAGCAGTTGTTATTGTTCTCTATTTGTTCCCATTCATTGCACATGACCACATCTGTGTATATTCAGAATGCATTACTCTAAACGCCAGCTCAATAACCAGTGTATGGGGAACATGATTGCATTACAGTTGCAGGATCAATAGTCTTAGGAGTACAGAAGAACCCCAGAAGGGGTAAGGCAGCCTGGACACTCCTCATACTTATTGAGAAAGTGAGTTATATTTTATGAGTTTCTATCAGAGTGACCACAAGTAATAAGAACTCAGATCCTCGGATCTTGGACAACCTCTTTTTCATTAAGTTGTTTCAGACTGTGGTGTGTGATGTAGTGAAAGGGATCAGCACTGCTCTCTGTGGCTGCCATGTCTTTTCTGTCTCTCAGCTGTGTTGAATAAAGCTAATGTTGTGCAATAGACCTACCGACCTACCAACCTGAAAAAAAGTGAAAAAGTCCTGATTTCTTATTTTCTGCATGTTTATCACACTTAAATGTTTCACATCATCAAACAAATTTAAATATTAGTCAAAGATAACATAAGCAAACACAAAAGAAGGTTTTTATTATTAAGACCGCTCGCATGGTCAACAGTTTTTTCCCATCTGCAATGCATATGCTGAACAATGCTAGGTCCCTCCCATGAACATGTCAAACCCACCACCATCCCACAATAAATGTTCCTTTTGTTGAATATACAATGAATATAGTTTTTGTACATTTTTGTATATTTGAGTGTGCATATGTTTACGATTTATCATATTTTATTTTTTTTATGTAACAAACACCAAGGCAAATTCCTTGTATGTACAAATATACTTGGCAATAAAGTCTTCAATAAAGTTCCCTTCAGCTTGAGATCACAAACTAATGGCTGGACATTCTCCTTCAGGATTTTTTGGTAGCGAACAGAATTCATGGTTCCATTTATCACAGCAAGTCTTCCGGGTCCTGAAGCAGCAAGACAGCCCCAGACCATCACATTACCACTTTTACATCAGTTTTAATGGACACCTTCCAAAAAGATCAGCTTTTGTCTCATCAGTCCACAGTTTTTTTTCCAAAAAGCCTTGAGGCTTTAAGATGTTTATGATTGATTAAGATGTTTTCTTCTTTCAAAACTGAGACGAGCCTTTATGGTCTTTCTGCTCAGCAGCAGTTTTCGTCTTGGAACTCTGCCATGCCAAATCTTCAGAAATGGCTTCATAACCTTTTCCAGACTGACAGATCTCAATTACTTTCTTTCTTATTTGTTCCTGAATTTCTTTGGATCTGGAAATGATGTCTAGCTTTTTAGAATCTTTTGTTCTACTTCACTTTGTTAGGCAGGTCCTGTTTAAGTGATTGAGAACAGGTGTGGCAGTAATCAGGCCTGGGTATGGCTAGAGGAACTCAGGTGTGATAAACCACAGTTATGTTTTTACAGGGAAGGCAAACACTTTTTCACACATGGCCATGTAGCTTTGGATTTTTCCCCTTAATAACAAAAATAATTTAAAAACTGCATTTGTGTTTACTTGTGTTATC
Organism: Mugil cephalus; assembly: GCF_022458985.1. NCBI lineage: Eukaryota > Metazoa > Chordata > Actinopteri > Mugiliformes > Mugilidae > Mugil > Mugil cephalus. The sequence continues at coordinate 1,184,675 of NC_061775.1, read as the reverse complement.
TTTGTCTTATATTGAAATTGATTTGATGATCTAAAACATTTTGGTGTGACAAACATGCAAAAAAATAAAAAATCAGTCGAAAATCAGAGAAAATCAAATAACTAAAGGGGAGGGAACATGCCTTCCTCCTCCACACTAGGTGTGCATATGTGTTTCAGTGGGTTAAAATGGCCCCCTTTCCGGTTGACCCATTACGTTATATAATAAACAACTGGATTCTAATGCAGCAGACCAGCATTTCAAACAACAGCAAGATGGATAATAGTACAGCTTTTTTGTCACGGTCCTACTGTGCCTCCGTGTCAAACCGGTCTCCTGCCCTAGCAGCTGATTTCATATTTTTATCCCCTGGAGTTTCCAGTGCTTTCTGTTCATCTTTTTTCCCTTTTGGATTTTCATAAACTTGATCCTATTAACTTCACCTGAGTTTCTGGGCCTCTTGCATTCTGGGTCTGACCTCCTGGTCAACCGTCACAGAATTATCTGGCCAAGACTATGGACCCCACAGAGACTGGGCTTGTGCTTAATGTACTTGAGAAACAAGGAGCGATGTTGGGGCAGCATGACGCCATTCTTCGAACTTTACATGACCAAGATTTTCCTTAGGAAGGGCGAGTGACTGGAGAGGACCATCACCCATCTCACTGCCTCAGCTGCGCCATTGGCTCCTCCTCTGGCCACTCTAGCGGAAGCTAAACCAGCTACTGCTCCCACTCCTCTCATTTTCCCATGTCCTCTACAAATGCTCCCTTGTTTTTAGGCAACAGGCTACCACATATACTTCAGACTCCGCAAAGGTAGTTTAGGTTATGAGTCTTATGTCCAGTATGGCAGCACGATGGGCCATGACTATAGAGTTGAGAGATAAAGTCAGTATTCGATCACCCAGTCAGAGGCAGGGAGGTGGAGGGGCAGCTTCTTGGTCTTCATCAGGAACTAATCAAGCTCACCATTAGTCTAGATAATCGGCTTATGGAAAGAGAAAGATCTAGCAGATCCAGACCGCTGCCCTTCTACCCTCTTCCTGAGCCTCAACCCAATAAGACCCTGCCGTATGCTGCTCCCTACTCTACCTAACCCAACTTCCTTCCACAACCTACAGCGCAGTAACTGAAGGAGGAACTGATGCAGCTGGGCCGCACCCAGTTTCATTGATTCAGGTTTTGTCCAGGAACACGATCTACTCCTGTGAGAATTAGATACACCCAAGGAAGTGTTGGCCACAGACGGTAAGCAACTAACAGTAATCACACAGACTGAACCACTTACATTGTTGTTATCTGGTAATCATCAAGAGCACATTGAACTTCATGTCGTTTCTTCTCCTGGTACTCAGGTGGTGAGGGTTACCCTGGCTGAAGACCCATAATTCCCATGTGAAATGGGGATCGTCAACGATACGGACATGGAGTCCCTACTGCCATGTCCACTGTCTCCAATCACTGATCAGAGGCCAGGTCTCCCACCACACCTGAACAGATCAGCCTGGTCAACGTACCACCAGACTACCACGACCTCCAGGAAGGTTTTTAGTAAGGACCAGGCCATCTCCCTCCCTCCTCACTGCCCTTCATGACTGCTCCATAGACCTTCTTCCGGGTTCGCCCCTCACACCTGTCTGTACAACCTCAGCAAATCTGAGAAAGAGGCCATGGAGAAGTACATCCCTGAGTCCCTGGATGCCAGATTCGTTTGGCCCTCCTCTTCTCCAGTGAGTGCAGGTTTTTTTTTTGTTGCCCACCCAGATCCAGAGAGGCACGGGGGAGGTCGATGTCTCACATACTAGAGTAGGGGCTGTCCTCTCCCATCTTTGGACAGTATGCTTCATCCTTGCATTCTTCTCCTGTTGACTCTCCCCAACTGAGAGGAATTAACGTTGTGGGGAACCAGGAGCTGCTGATGGTAGTCCTGGCCCTCCAGGAGTGACCCCACTGGTTAGAGGGCGTCATTCACCCCTTCACTGTGTGGACTGAGCACAAGAACCTGACCTACTTCCGTCCAGCTCGCCAGCTTAACTCCCATCAGGCTCAGTGAGCCCTGTTCTTGGGCCGGTTTAATTTCACTTGCCGTCCTTTTGCGTCGTTAGGGCCATTCAGTGGTGGGGGACACACATGGGGAGATAACACCTGAGACAAATTAAGGACACTTAAAGGCCTGGGAGAACATAAAAGTTTTAAGATTGGCCTACAAGGTGGTTACAGAGGAGGAGCATCTGATCGCGAAGGGTAAGCTGTTCCACAGTTTTGGGGTGGCTACGGTGAAGGCCAGATCACCCTTTCCTTGTAGTCTAGACAGGGGGACAGTCAGGAACAGCTGATTTGAAGATCTAAGAGATCTTGGGTTGGAGTAGTTCGCAGATGCTAGGCCATGTAGTGCTTGAAAAACAAATAAAAGAACCTTAAACTCTGTCCTGTATTTGACGGGGAGTCAGTGAAGGGATGCTAGTATTGGTGTTATATGTTCTCTCATAGTGCCTGTTAGCAATCTGGCAGCAGAATTCTGGACCAACTGCAAGTGGGACAGAGATGTCTGGCTGATACCTAAGTAGAGTGAGTTGCAATAATCCAATCTAGAGGTACTCAAGGCATTGGTAACTGTTTTAAGGTAAGAGAGGGAGAGCACTAATTTTAGTTTGGAAATATTTCGTAGTTGGAAAAAAACTAATTTTCACCACAGAATTTATTTGTTTATTGAATTTTAAATCTTGGTCAAGGATCGCCCCTAGATTTCTTGCCTGAGTGTGAAGACTGGGCGACAGGGGACCTAAGTGATTTTTTATATATATATATACCTTTAGAGGAGTTTTGGGGGCCAAAAAAGACCACTTCTGTCTTCCTGTCATTCATTTGGAAGTAATTATTTGCCATACATAGTTTGGCGTCTTGGAGGCAGTCAAGAATGGACTCCAAGGTGGAGTTATACCTCCCACTTGACCAGGTTCAAGTGGGAGGTATAACTGCATATCATTGGCATAGCATTAATATGAGATGTTGTGCTTTTGGAAAATGGAGCCTAAAGGGACAAGTATAGGGCGAGTAGGATAGGGCCCAAGATGGAGCCCTGGGATACACTGCACGTGATTGGGGCAGATAAGGAGTCTAGATTACCAGTGTTAACAGAAAAAGATCGGTTTGAAAGGTAGGAGGCAAACCACTGGAGGGCGCTGCCTTGGATACTGACCTGATGCAGACTCCCATTCAGCAGGAGGGAGTGGTCAACAATATCAAAGGCGGAACTGAGATCTAAGAGGATTAATATGGAGGGTTTACCAGAGTCGAGGGAGAGCAGCAGGTCGTTAGTGACTTTTAGCAGTGCTGACTCTGTGCTATGCCATAACCTGAAACCTGACTGAAATGTATCCATGATATTGTTTTTATCTAAGAAAGACAGAAGCTGGGAGTAGACATTTTTTTCCAAGACCTTGGATAGAAAAGGGTGCTTTGAGATTGGCCGGAAATTATTTAGGACAGCAGGATCTAGGTTTATATTTTTTGATGATTGGCTGAACAACTGTGTGTTTGAAGCATGATGGAACAGAGACATTAACCAGGCTACTGTTGAGGAGGAGTGAGTCTGTTGGAACCTAAGGTATTAAAAACTTCCCTCAGCCGGTGGGTGGGAACAATGTCTGTGGTACAGGCAGTTGGCCTAGTAAACTTAGAACAGCAGAGCAAGGCAGGAAGAAGGAGGGGTCAAAAGTTGAAGGTGAGATGGCAGATAAGGAGTTCTAAATTTTGTTTATGAAGAAATGTACGAAATCTTCACAACTGATCGTGGGAGGCACAGGGCAAGCGTTAGCAACAGAATTTAGAATTGTTTTTTAATTGTTTTGAATAATGATTTTGAAGGGTGTGAGTTTCTGGAAACGATGTTGGCAAAATATTGCAATGTTGCCCTCAGAGAAGCGGGGTAAGAGGGTAAATCCTATGCTGAGATGTACGATGACAGAGAATGACAATGAAGTCTATTCTATTTCATTGCTTTTTGTTAATGCTTTTTTGGATATACCTTTTATTTTAGATGAATTATGATTAATATGAAAAACGCAATGGGTTTATTCGAAGCCTCCACCCTGTAATACTATTATAATATATAATATTACAATTTCATATTGTTATAAACATAAAACATCAGAAAATATGTAGAAATAAAAACAGAAAATGTCAGTGCGTGTGTGCGTGCACGTCAATGGGTAACTCATGAGTAATAATAATGATAATGAAGATGTATAGTATGTCTATCGATGAGCAGCAAAACATAGTTAAATGATCTTTGAAACATCTTTTAAAACATTTCACAGAGGAACAATTTTTGCTAAATGGGAAAAACATTCTATAACTTAGCACCTCTAAAAATTTAGAATTTACTTCTGCTAGGGGTTTAGGAGGAAGGACATTTCAGGATTGGCACATTGAAGAAGGATGAATCTGTGAATTTTCTTTTCTGAACCATTAAAAATCGTCCAAGAATGGACATTTGTATGTAGTGTCATAAAACAGATTTGTATGACTTTTCCACTACAATATGAGGTAAAGTGTAGCATCACTCCACTCCATGTAAGGGGAGTCATTTTTCCAAAAACCATATTGGTGTTTATAAATAACTGAATTGGATTTTAAATGGAAAAAGTATCCTTTTGCATAAGTTTCTAATTTCTAATATTTTTAGAGACATGGTTAGATGGATATGGGTCAATTATTACTAAAACAACATGCATCGTCTGCTTTAAATAATTGAATAACTCTAAGTTTTAGATCCTCTGGCACCCTGCTTAACAAGGAATGCAGAGATATTATCATGACCAGCTGAAGATGGTTTAGTTCATCAGTTGTGTTACTTAGAATCAGAATCAGAAACAGCTTTATTGGCCAGGTATGTGATCACAGAAGGAACTTGACTCCGGTCACTTTGCTCAGTGCTACAAGAAAATAGATATTAGAAGGCTTAACGGAAGAAAAACTAGGAAAATTTCTTGCAAAGTCCAATGGATTACCAAAAGTAGGGCATTTATATGAGATGTTATAATAGTGTGTAGGCATAGTGGTGCAACTCACTAACCTACATCGTCAAAGAGGGGCCGCACAAAGAAGTGAATGTGTTAAACAGCCTGATAATACCATGAGTACTTATCTATCACCTTTAGCGTCTCAGCTGATTGAGATGTGAGGGTCTCACATAAATCGACTATAAGGTCCTCACTTGGTTCATTGTAACCGTAATCAGTAACCGTTTTACTGTGGTCAAGGAATAATGTGCATTTAAATGCAACCACTCACCTTTATACATTCACTTGTTTGCTGTTCAGAAGCTCAAAGTGCCTCTACTGCCTCGATTGAGAAAAGACATCATTCATTTGCTCTCCATTCATCAAGCAATTTTGCACGGGTTCACTTCTCAGGGCTGACAGTCATCGATTTGCAATAAGCACCTCACATCTATTCAGTGGCTGGTCATTTATTTTCCCTGCGCTGCTGACTCGAGTTGCATGTTAAATCAAAGGCACAACAAGTCGATCAAATAGATCTCTCAGATTTGCTTAGAGAAACAGTTCACGTGAAGAAAAAACTTAAACAAAATCTTTATTAATAATCCATATTTTCACAACAACCTAATCACCTAACATTAATAAACTACTGTTGAACTGATCAGCATGATTCAGCCAGTGTCAGCTCTGCTCTATGCTTTGTAGCTCTTCATTACCCCCACAGATAATGGTAGCTCTTCCAAGTTATTTATTTCACATAGGAACAGAAGGTATAATTGGCAATTTCGCTGTGGTCTTAGCGGTATGTTCTTGTGCAACTTTTTCGCCCAGACACAGGAGAGGTGAACGTTGAGACTGGTTTTCTGTGTCTATTCCCTTTTAAAACCATTTAGGTATGTGATCTCTTCACAGTAGGATCAAACCACATCAAACAACCCACTCCTCTGAATAACGTACTCGGATTAGTTGCAAAATGCCTTCAAGAAACTCTGCAAGTCCAGTCATCTTTCTTATGTACATTTTTTGTATGTACCATGACCTGGATGACTGAGACAGACCTTAACAGACAAGTCACTCTCAATACTGAACCACAGCAAGTGTGACTGAGCCACAGGACTGTAAATCCTACAATAACAGACTTTTTGACAGCTTTGGGGAATCACAAAGCAAACACAACATTCAGACATTACTTCCATGCCAATTGGTAGTGCAAACATATGGAACACAGTTGGAAAGCAAAATTATAACATACTGTAGAGGGATGTTTTTGGCCACCAGTTTTTGGCTAAAAACTGTATTTGTCTAAATACTCCACTATGTTCAACATCTATTACTAGATCTATTACCATCTACCTGTGGCAATGCTGTTTAGTGTTGAGAGGGATTCTAAAGCTTTTAGACTGAAAACAGCTTACATTACTTCTAGTTACAATTACTCATCTGCACAACTTCAGCTGCTCTCACTGAAACATACACATGACATTCTTAATGTCATTAGTACAAAACTAACCTTTGTGTGGTAAAAAATAACCTATGGACATTTATTGCTATTGCTGTTGCTACCACTCTGGTCCTGAGTGTACGTGTGTGTAAGCAGTGGTCCTATTACCTTCTCTACCGTTTTAGAGAAATTAGGTAAGAAGGTGCACAGCAATATAACCCCTATACCTAAAAATAGACCACCACACAAAAAAAGAAACACAAGCTGTGTGGGGGTGACAGGGCAAGTTGAGGACAACTGGACAAAGCCAGACAGCCCTCTCCCTGGCCACGTCCACTTGCTCCTTTGGAGTAATCCTCAGGCTCTCCCAGGCCAGACAGGAGATATAATCCTTCCATCGTGTCCTGGGGCCTCCTTTCCGGTGGGACATGCCTGGAAAACCTCTAGAACTAGGCACACACTGTGCAAGTTTTGGCCCCTTTTGAGACAATTTTTACACTCATGCAATAATTTTTTGGATTGGGCCGAGTTCCAGCTTAATCATGCGTCCCGCATCGTGTTGTAGACTATACATGGGGTAACAAGCAGCAGTTAATCTCTCATGACCACCTCCCGATTGGCAATCGTATGGTCGGATCAAACCCATTTGAAATTCTGGTTGCCTCATGACTGTATCATGCTGTTAAAACAGTGCTTTGAGCTACAGAGCAACATGGCGGTACTGTGACTGGCCTAAACATCGGTGCAAAAAACTTCTGCAATGATACAGTCTGTCAGGCCATTGAGTGAGAATGTAACAGGCAGATATATCAGCGTCAGAGCGAAAAACCCAGGTCGATGTGGCATTCCTGTTCATATTGAAGCCGCGTTGAGCCGAGCCAATAAAATCCAAAGTCGACGACCCGGGTCGACCCGGGTTTTTTGCTCAATGTGAAAGGGGCTTTAGTCGAAACGTGTCATGTGTGGTCGTGTATGGATGTACAACAATTGAAAATATCATACAGTGTATGCTCAGCTTAACGGGGGGCCCGAACCACCTCAACTGCTTCCTCTTGACCAGGAGGAGCAGCGGTTCTACTCTGAGCTCCTACCGAGTGTCTGAGCTCCTAACCCTATCTCTTAGGCTGGCTACCCTGCAGAGGAAACTCATTTCGGCCACTTGTATTTGCAATCTTCATTGGTCATCATTACCCAAAGTTCATGACCATAGGTGAGGGTTGGAACGTGGATTGACCGGTAAATTGAGAGCTTCGCCTTTCAACTTAGCTCTCTCTTTACCATGACAGACCAGTTAAGTGCCCGCATCACTGCAGACAAGACTCAGAGGTTATTATTTTCACTATATGTGCAAACAAATGTTCGATAGCACCTTGTGTCACCTAGTAACTAAAAGACAGAAAAATTTGCCTTCACTTTAAGACAAGCTGTTATGTTTGAGTGTGTAAGCCAAAAAGGGTTTCTAACCGTGAATGTCATAAAATAGAAAACAAATAAATGTTAAAAATGTGGGATCTGATCCAAGTACAGAAAGGATGTAGTAGATGATGACTATGTATAATTGCATGCCTGCAATATATATTGATGACTTGCATTATGCCAACTGACATCCATGAGTTGTCTTCAATGCTACATATTTAAAGCAAACGTTACAGTCCTGGTTTATTTGGCAACTCCTGTGCTAATAACAGAGCATCTACTGTAATAACAGCAAGTGTGGTTCACTCACAGACTTCACACATGTGAACTGACTGTTTTTAATCAAGAAGTCTGACAATAATATATAACTAGAGCTGTTTCTGGACTACAATGAACTCTGAAAACCTGACTGAAACTCTTCAGACAAACCATAGATCCATTGGAGAGAAGGAGTCCTAGGAGTCCACTGATTAGGTTCTACATACGTTTGTAATGCCACAGTACTTGTGTCTATGACAGCTGTCGGCAGGATGCCTTGAATTTTTTCTCTAATGCCCACAATTTTATCAGTGAGGAAGCTCATAATGTCAATACTACTGAGGACTGAGGAATCCGTTTGCATTTGCAGGAATTTAACCGCTAGTGTCTGATTACAATTTTGTGTTCTGCAGACATATCCAGATGTCTTTTTTTTTTTTTTTTTTTTTTAGAGAGAGATTATAGTAGCAGTAAGTCCCATTCACCCATTATCTATTGCTGCTTATCTTTTAGAGGGTCACCAGTGGGGTACAGGTTGCCAGTCTAAAAGAGAAACAACCATTCACACTCATCTACACCTATGAGATTCACCAAAAATTCATGTCTTTTGACTGTGAAGGATATCCAAGAACCTGGAGAGGACCTTTGCAGGCACAGGAAGGACATGCAAACCTCACCCTCTCCATTTTCTGTGAAAAGTTCCACAGCCACCTAGTTGATAAACATAAACCAAACATTTGAACATTTATAGAAAATCTTTGAGATTGCTCCTCCTTGAACTGTCACTTTACCATAGTGGTGGAGTTTTAGTGCCATAATGTCCCTGGACGCTACGCTGTCCAGGGCATTTTAACTATGGTCAGATTAGGCCTAGGCAAAGGAACAGATAAAGAACACTTCTGTAGACCCTTAATGCAGAATAAAAATTAGAGTCTATGTGCCCAGTCTGGAGGGTTACCGCGGCCCCACCCTGGAGCTGTTGTGTCAAATCTGTGGTCTTTATCAGAGGAGGCTCTCAGCTGTTGTCCAATTCAGCTCAGAAAAGTCTTTGGTCTTTGGTGTCTCAAAAATCATCAGGAGTCAGAGTTCAGAGCATCAGAATGATCTTTAATGCTTAATGGAGAGCAGTCTTATAGTGTACACAAGGTTCACCAAAAAAAAAAAAAAACGCCTGTATACGATCCCTTTACATTAACCAATTACACCATTTGAAATCTTCTTCGTCACTGTTGCTGGGGCTTAAGGCCTCATCAGCCTCGTGATCTTGTTATTCTTAATTTCTTAAAGTCATTCTTGCTTATTTTACACCCTTATTTCTTAATCCTCTTTAGGTTATTTTTTAAAAAAATACTATATAATAATATAATAAAAAGTTTATTATGAACACACTGTGAATTTTACCAAGTGCTATAAGTGTAACTATCTTCAACATAATATGTGCCCTTACATTAAATCACACGTGCCCTTGTGAGGTATACATGAGACATACTTCCATGGTTTATGCTCATTATATCATATATCACATTATAATCATCTCCTTGCATTTGCTTTTCATTTTCTTCTTAGCACATCACAGGCTTTAAACTTATACCACAGAACCAACTAATTCACAACTGTCCTCAGCTTCTGCAATCCTAAAATAGCTTGAAAACCCATGATTCTAATCAAATCCATGTCCTGAATTGTAAACTGGTCGCTGCGTGGACTTGAAAGAATGAGCTCTCTGGGTAAAAATGACCTCTTTCCAAAGTCTGAGACTCCAGCGAGTTTTCAAGGATAGCAAAGATGCACAAAAATACAAGAGCTATCCAGCAAACAACATGGTGTAAGCCCCATTCCTGATAGGGTGATTAATAATGAAAGAGGAGTTAGCAGTGCCAGGCTTTCACTCAGCAGTTAAGGTGGACTTGTAATGAAAACAACAGGTGGCTAAATTCAATTGGGATTGTGTAACTCCAGACATCAACCCCCCAAATGTTTTTTTTTTAAGGTGTGAGGTAACGAATTAATGTTTGCAAGCCTTGTATTTTTTGCTGATGGCCTCCTTTGAGAGTTGCTTAAGCGCAGCTGCTCTTGTCTGGTAACTCCATCAGAGTTAATACACCACAGACCTGATCCCTGAAGGCCCCAGGTTGTGAGCAGCCTTAATCCTCAGACAGCTCATATCACACAGGAGCAGCCACAGCAGGTCCAGGGGTCAGCTCTCGGCCCCAGCGCCCTCGTCTCATCCATCCTCTCTGTCCACTCTCACAGCCGAAAATATAAAGTGCCTCTTCGAGCAAGAGGAAAGTGAGCCTTCTTCGGAGTCTTGCTTCAACCCTGTTTTCTCCTGAAAGATGTATTACCTTGTGTGCATAGGGTATCAAGTAATCAGGTCGGATACAGAAAAACAGATGGAAAATAAGTGAGAAATTATTCAATGTAACTAAATAAAAGCACTTTTGAAATCGAATATTCTCTTATATTAAATTATATTGCAGTGAATTAGATTTAAGACCCTACAGAAAATGAATCTGCGTGTTGTGATCAACTCTTTCTCACCAAGGACAGGAGTATTAGTAGGCAGTGGGGAAGTGTATGATTGAACAATCACTACTGTGTCCATGTGTGTCTGTGTGTTTGTAATTTTATGTGCGTGCAGGTGCCCTTTCAAATATTTATAAGGGTTGTTATGTTATATTTATAGACAAGAAGCTGAAAGTAGCACCACCATTTCTCATCAGCCTGGCTAACTTTGCTAAACTGAGGGAGAAACAGAGAGACAGTCTGGAAAGTAAAGTTAAACATCTGAAATAGCTAAATAATTCAAATGGGGTATTTTGTGGAAATTCCAAAGAAGTATACATTAATACACAGGATGAGATGTTATGCCATGTTGTGCCATGATCTGAGGCAAAACTCCTTTAGAAGTCCAGTCCAACTGGAGAACCAGCAGACCAGTGGTCAGCTACTAACTAGCCTAGCCACCAGCAGTAGGTAAGAAATGATGGGAATGTGACCACACTCCAACCAAACATTTCTTCCTTCTGCCTATATCAGAAATAAGATACAACCAGACACCAGCTACATAGCCTAGTCCACAGCATGAGGTGATGAGAGGTGGTGGGACATGTGACTACCCTTCAACCAACACCGTTCCCTTCTGCTATTATCAGAAATAAAACACTATCAGACACCAGCTAATAAGCCTAGCCATGGAAGTAAACCACTAGAGAACACCAGCTAAATAGCCTAGCCACTAGCAGCATGTATGAGATGCTGGGAATATGACCCCACTCCAACCAAACACATCTTCCTTCTGCCTATATCAGAAATAAGAAACAACCAGACACCAGCTACATAGCCTAGTCCACAGCCGGAGGTAATGAAAGGTGGTATCAGGAGTAACACACAAGAAAACGCCAGCTAACAAGCCTAGCCAACAACAGTAGGCAGTGTGCAGCACATCGTTGGGGTTTTCAAGTGGGCAACTCCCTTCACCGATGTTTCGTTAAATTAGGCCCACGACACCTCAAGAAGTGAACTCCAGCGTCCCGGAATCACCCCCCTCAATGCAGCCACCACACCACTGTGTGCCTATCAACTCACTGATTAGATTTATCCTACTTCACAGCTAGCCTTACCTTAGCATGCTCCCCAGCTAGTGTGTTTCCTTCTTAGCCACAGTCACTCACTCGCTCACTCCGCTGCCAGGGACATATTTTTTAAAAAGTGCAGGGGACACGTCCATTTCTCAATTACATTTCCTAATTTAAGCCACATAAAATTTATTATAGACGTTCAGGAAGAGCTCAGGATGCTCACAGTGAAGCCGGTTCAATGATAGGAACTATAGTTTGTACGAGGGGTACTTTCAGCATTTTTTTGTCAAATGTCACAGGAGCCGCTGAGGTTGACTGCTCAGCTCTGATTGGTGGGCTCCACCCCTCTGCTCTAATTTTATGCATCAATACTCATGATAATTGTGAAAAAAAGTTTTTCCTCTGTAACTGATCATCAAAATTGATGATTGTTGCACCCCAAACTGTCCCACTGCTCATGCCATGGAGGAGAGCAGGAGAGGCTAGAGGAGATGGAGGAGAAGAGGCTGGAGGCAGTAGAGGAGGAGAAGCTGGAGGTTCATAGGTGAGGTTGAATGAATAAACATAATAGTCATGAGATTAAACATTGTGATAAATGTTAGGGTGATGATAATCTGTATCAGAGCTTTCAAAGTTCAAACGCTGTGCATATATTTTGCCAGATGAAAGAAGCAAATTGGCCAGGTACAGTTTTATATTGAGGCCAGTGTACTAAAAAGTCTGTGTAAATGTATTATTTTATTGGTAAGAAGTAGTAGCGACTAAGCAGTGAGATCATGAGCTGGCTCAGAAACTCACAGTAGGGAGGGGGTGACATTGTTGTAATTATGTAATCATTATTGTAATTATTTAAACTATAAGTTTCTCATAGATATTATACCTTTTGTTATGTTTATCTTAGCTGGATCAGCAGCAGTCAGGGATCAGTAGATGCTCAGGCAGTAAAGGAGAACAAGATGGAAGAGCAGGGCCAGATCAGATAACTGAGCCGTATCAGCCCAATCCAAAAGAAATGGCAGTTCAAAAACTGGCAAACACTACCCTACATTTCCAAGAGAAATGGTTTAAAGAATTTCCTTGGATTTCTTTACAGTCATAGTGTGAATACAATTCCTAGGCAGACAAGGCCTGGCTCTCAGAGGCAATGAATCTGAGGAAGGAAATCTTTCTCAGTTACTCAGGTTGAGATCAGATGATGAGTCCATGCTGTTAAAGTGGCTTAATTCACGTTCTCATTATTACACAAGCCCCAAAATCCAAAATGAGATGTTGAGCATGGCAATGGCAAACTACATTGTCAGAGATATAGTCACTGAAATCAGATCACAACCACAGTTGTAATACTCCATCATCATTGATGGAACACAGGACATAACTGGGACCGAACAGGAAGCAATCTGTCTTCGCTACATTGACCACGACCTAATTCTTCATGAAGTATTTGTTGGTTTATATGAAGTGCCGCTCACAACTGGACAAAACCTAGCAAATGTAGCCAAAGATGTGCTGCTTCGTTTCAATTTGTCTCTCGATGGGCTCTGGGGACAGGCATATGATGGAGCAGCAAATATCTGGAATAATCCAGAAAATATGCTGGTGCACAGGCCTATCTTACATCAGCACAACCACTGGCACTGTTCGTACACTGTGGTCCTCACTGTGTTAATTTGATAATACAGGCAACTTGTGCAGCCTCATCTGTCGTCCGTGATGCACTGCAGTGCGTCCATGAATTAGGGCATCTGTTTGGACTTTCAGGAAAGTTCAAGACCATCTTCTGAACATCTGAACATGGATCATTTACCACTCTGAAGCCACTGTGTCCTTCACGGTGGACTGTGCGAGTGGCAGCAGTCCATTCAGTCCTCAAACAGTATGAGGCAGTGTTGGTCAGTTTGGAGGAGATGGCTTCAACCGGTGGCTAAGAAACAGCTAAGAAGGCAAATGGTCTCCTTGACAGATTCCAGAAAGGGAACACAGTGCTGGGAACCATCACAGTTGCATGCATGCAGGCTGCAGTACATTATGTCAAGACAGCTCTGCAAGAAAAAAGAACAGAGGGAACAGTCCAACAGATCTTTGACAGTGCAACAGAGCTGGTCACCTCACTAAATATCAGCCCAGTTGAAATGCCTCGTAGCCGCAGGCCACGGAAACGCCTAGCTGGTGAAGCTGCAGCACATGCCCCAGCAGGTTCTGTTGATTACTTCAGAAGGGAGTTCTTCAAGATGCTTGACACAGCAGTTGTGCAATTCAGACAGCGGTTTCATCAAACAAGCCTTGAAGTTCTTCAGAAGTTGGAGAATGTACTTGTAACTGGAAAAAGTGATCCCATTGAGGACCAGTATCCAGAGATTTATAGGAGGGTGTTGGATGTGCAGTTAGCCATGTTCAAGTCAAAGAACACCTACATGTCAAGCACAGAAGCTGTAGACATCCTGAGAGGCAAGCTGCCTGAAGTCAGAGGTCTTTTTGATCGGGTGGTCCTTGTGAGGCTGTCGTTGGTTGTTTCAACATTGTGTGCTAAAGCTGAGAGGTGTTTCAGTGCACTGAGGAGGTTAAAGACCTAGCTTCGCAACCGCATGAAGCACAAACGCCTGAACAATGTGGCAGTTTGTTACATACACCAAGAAATGGTTGATGCCTTGGACAGGAAGAAACTCTGCCAGGAATTTATCTCTGCCAATGACTGGACACAACATGTGTTTGGAAGCTTTGGGTGAGTTGATTATGTTGACCCTTCTGTGTTCTGTTTTCACTTTTCATTTGCTTTTCATTTACATCAAAAATAGGATTTTCTTCCATATAACTGCCTAAAAATGACAGTGGTTCTCCGTTACACTCATTTCGAAAAGAAAAAATAAAAAGATTACTTGACTATGTACACTGAATTATGGACATTTTATTTAATTTCTCCCACCTGTGATATTCCTGTCAGTTTGACCATCCCACCACTGTGGTGGTGTTATGTAAATGAGGTCTGTTTACCATATATTAAAAAAAATAACTGTAAAATCGGTGATACTGAGTTGGAGTGAAGTTGACTAACAAGGTGAAACACAGAATTAGGTGACACTGTTTTGCTACATGCTTTACAACCAGTCAAACCAAAAAAGGGAACAGTAAACTTAAAAGTAGCAATAGAAAACTAGAACTACTAGAAAACACTGAACTGAAAGAGTTAGAGTTTTATTAAAAAATACTTGTGTCCCCTCCACTTCTGAAATCAAAATTTTGTCCTTGCCTGCGATACTGCCTTAGTTCATCTCATTGCTTCCTCTTGGCTATGAAGTTCTACCACTACCATCTTCCTCTTTTCTGCTGCAGATGCTTTGCTCCACAGAGGTTTCCCTGCACACAATCCCAGGCCTCCACAGCCTTGCGGTACGTGCCCTATAATATCCTTAAGTCTGAGGGCAGCCTTTGCTTCCTGAACCCCGTCTTTTGGATTCCACTTCCTCCCTGTTTTGACCGTGGGGGCTGTATACCTAACTACTGGATCTTTTGACTGAGTGAGAGTCATCTCCAGTCTAGCCTTAGCACACTTAAACTCCTCTGTTAGACTAGTTACTGGGAGCTCCAGCATGCCTTTCCCATACAAGGCTGCACCACTTAAGCAGTATGGGGCACCATCTCCTAATTGATAAATTAATCATCCTTTCAAGCTTCTCAACCTTTGTCAGAGGGACTTCATACACTGTCAGTGGCCACATTAGTCGGGGCAATAACCCAAATTGCATATATCATAACCTCAGCTTTCCTGGGAGCTCTGACCAGTCTATGCTTGAAATGCCTTGTATCATTTTTTGTCTCAACCCCTCGAACTGGGCTATCACTGAGACTTGCGTCATACCACTTTCCCAGACTCTTCACTGGCTTCTCTAGCACTGCGGGAATCACCTCCTCATTTATGACAAACTTCTTATCTACCTTTCCTTCAACAACTGAGGTACTCCTAGACTTACTCGGATTCACTTTCATCCTAGCCCACTGCAAGCTGCTGTTTATCTTATCCAGCAGTCTGCTAGTACATGGAGCAATTCACGTCACCGTCGTCATGTCATCCATGTAGGCCCTACAATTTTAGAATTTGTATACCCAACTAAACAACTAGAAGCTAGGAGAAATTATTCATCTTTGCTTTGCTGCACTGGCGTGTGTCTGTAACAAGCAACAGCAAACCTGTCAACACTGAAATTCCCCTTAAAACAACCTTAGATTGCTCAGTTTCAAGATTTTGAGCAATTTCCCAAAGACCCTGCCCAAATCATTGCAGGATTTAATGTGGAGGTCAAGGAGGTGGATGTTTGTGTAGAGTATCCTCCCTTCAAGACACATTCTCAAATGCTGCTCTTCTAAGGTGTTTAAATTAACTATTCCTAAATTTAGTGCAAGTCAACAGTCGATACAACTGACATAATTAATGTGAATGTGTAATGCTGTTGATAAATACATAAATATGACCCCAACTTTCTAGTCATATGGCTTGGTTTTCAACAAGGTGAAAAATGGAGCACAATATATTCCCATAATATTTCCCTCAGGATCTACTGGGGATGAAAACAGAAGTTAAAGGAGAGGCATTATTGATTCACCAGAAAGACAGGGACATTAAAATGTATGATATCACTGCTGCATATCTGTTGTCTCTGACTGCTGTTTGAAGAAATCAGAATAAAAAAAATAAAAACAGATTTATTAAAGTGAATTGTCACAAAGCTACAGCTAGAGGTAAAAAAGAGGGATTGTAACTGTGGGGCTGCAATCTTTTAGTTTGGCATTCAGCGGTGTGATTCTCAGGAATGCTCGGCTGTGGTGTTACTTACATCATAAAACAACGACCCCACTGTGAGGGATTTAACAGTCTTTTGGCCCACTGGTCATCCTGAGTAATATACCGCAAGAGGTAGAGATGAATCAATCAACACAACATCTGCACTCTAATATGCAATGCCCCCTGTACTGGGAAAAGCCCCCATTAACATACTTCACACTGAACGCTAATGGTCACATGTAAATATACTGCACATGCACTAATGCACACACACATAGGCTGCATTCATGTGCACGTAAGTAATATGATTATGGGCTGCTTTGGCAGTAACCTAAATCTCTGAAACACCATCTGAATGAAAGACCCAGGTTGCTTCGTGTGGTTGGAGGATTACGAAAACCCCAAAATAACAAGGTAACAATGTGGAAACCTGATTACACAGAATTGTTTAAGTTTAAACAGTTAAAATACCATATTGTCCTGAAGCCAAATATTTCAGACTTTGACTGTGAGTAAACAAAACTGCTCTTTGGTATTGCTTCTGAAACTCTAAAGAATTATACAATTTAATTTCAACAACTGAAAAATATACCAAGATAAAATTAAAATACATTCAATAGGTTGCTTGCAAAATAAAACTAATTCCACTGGATGTAAATGTGTGCATATGTTTTTAAATTGTTGCTACATAGGCCTAACTAATTTGCCAATTTGGAAAGCTGTTTTTACCCAGCAAAAGACTGAATGTTCCAACAATGATCCCACCTCTTGGCAGATGGTAATTTAATTTCCCTGTGAATACATGGAATATTGCTTCACCGAAGAATCATTTTATTGGATTTGAGTTCACTGAGTGTAAAAGGCACCTTTCTTTCTCATGCTTCAGTGCTCCTTTAAACTCTGGAGAGCGGCATTATTTTAGCAGAAGTACTGAATCCTCCAAGAACCATTAACCTGCAGAACACTCTCAGGCAGACAGAGGTTCATTTCTGAAAACAAATACTCTCAGAAACCTCTTTCGGAGCCAGCGGCCTGTACACTGTGTGTTCAGGCATGTGATTACGTAACTAATTCAGGACATTGCCCCAAGTCAGCGTAACACTGCAGCTAATGTTCGCACATTAGAGCTGAATGTCATTATTGATTATTGCATCAGCCTGATGAACAGATGCAGCCACAAATTAAGGTGAAACCACATCCATCATCCCCAGTGCCTGCTGAGCCCTGATGGAGTCAGAGCTGGTCTTTCCTGCACTGAGTCAAGAAGACAAATGCACGGGTGGGCCTGAGGTCCACTAAGGTCCTCGACGGCCCCTCTGGATATTACGTATGTGGGTCAGATATATATCCAACCAACATGCGCCAGATTTAGCAGATTCCTGCCATTGTTTGCATCGACGGAGAGGATGAGAAGTGATCGAGTGAGGCTTGTTAGAGAGAGGGCCCTCTGTGAGGCTTCATCAAAGTCCTATGAAAGTCAGAGAAGAGTCTCTCTGTAGGAGGAAATGATGTGCAGCTCTATTGTTCAGGGGCATGGTGAGAAGGGGGAGTTACGCTTCTTAGTAATTGGTAGGACATATTTCTGGAAGCTTTCTGTGGGGAATAATTATTGCCTCAGCATCCCATTCTTAGTAAACTAATGAGTCTGTTTGAACACAAAGCTCAAGTATACAGTCCATACAGTGATAAATAGGGAGAAATAAAGTTAGAACAGAGTATCAATTGGAAAGGAAAGAGAAAATCCAGCTAGTCATAATGAGTCTCCTCAAATCAGGAATGATGGCATTTATCAAAATTAACAGGAGAAATGGGGCCTCAGCAACACTTGATTGGAAAGGTCACATAAGCAGCCCAGAAAAACATTACATCCACTTTTTACGTAATAATGAGGCACTTGTGGATCACTGTACAACGCTTAGAAGATACAAACAAACAAAACAATGGCAGTGACCTTGCTTGTAGGGTTGACTGACTCAGTAGTATTTTTGCATTTGTTTTGTAATCATCAGCAGTTCATATGCATAAGATGACTGGGACAAACGTGCTGTTGATTTTTGGTCTGCATTCAAATACAACCAAATAGCACGACGTACTTTGAACAACAATCTGTCTTCAGCAAGAAAATCAACAATTTCAGAAGATATTCATAATAAATTCCTCATCAGTCAGCGATTTGTTTAAGACAACAATACATATGCCAACATTTTGCATTAGGCTTACAAAACTCCACACTTTATGAAATCCTTCCTAAATACCTTCAGTGTTTTCTTTCTCCTAACATGACTGTGTTGTCACCACTCCCTTGTCATATATTAAAACATGTCTCCACATTGGAGACATTTCAAGGATTTTTTCTCCTTGGCAGCCTACTCCACTGTTGTCCACCAACTCAAAACATCTGGGTTATAAAAATACACTTTTTGTGTCACAGTTTTCATGTTTGGACAGTATGCTCTGTTCAAGGGTGATTGTTTAAAGTCAAAGCTAATCTACTGCTGATGTTTGTTTGATTAAATGTAGCATTTGCCTAGTACTGAACAATCTATTTTTTGTTACTATGTTCAATTCAAGGAATAATAATACAGGTTTCACAAGAATTCTACTCTTTTTCAGTGAAGTGTAAAGGAAACAAAGAAGGCTTACACCTTTTTTAACAGTCTTAGGGGTATGAGGTCACAGATAATACATTAACTGCCTCATAATTCAAACAAAGGCAGCCAATTTGCACAGTTGAGAAGCTTTAAGCAGAAATACCAGATACAGTATTTGTGCTAAAGCATAATGTGGAAATGATAATATTTATCTAGTTATATGAGAATATCACCATTACACCCCTCCCTCAAACCAAGCAGTTGTTTTTACACTAATGTTTTAGATACAAATTAAGCTAGCAGGTTACCTTTTGGCCTTGGGGCTCACGACACACCAGGCTGTTTTTCCAGCATTGGTTTATTGGCGAGCATCTGTAGTCCTTGTTTATACAGTATGTCAATTCAACAATGACACTTCAAGAAAAAGAGACAAAAGTAAACAAAACAAAAAAGTTCACACAGAACACTCTTCGCATCTTTAGTTGATCAACTGCAGACAAACTGATCAACATGACCTGCTCTATGCAAGTTTTGTAGCTGCTCCTCCTAGCAACTTTTTGGCCCGGACACAGGTGAGGTGAGGAGATGACAGAAGTCTGCCTTCATAGCCAATAGATATTTGGTGTCAGTTTGGTGTGTGTGTGTACTTTTAGACAGAACCAGGTTAGCTGTTTTGTGTAAGGCTAGGCAGCTAGTTGTTGTCGTACATTCATCATGCAGATACAGAGGGATCAATTTTCATGCAACAGTTTTTGTACCACAACTTTCAGTTGTTTTCTGCTAATCTGCTTGTAGAGAAACAACTCTTTAATTAAACAACATCATTATAAACACATATCCAAGCCCCTTTTTCTTTGCCACACTAGACCTCTATATCTGGGGCTGCAACTACTATTGTATGCATCACAGCAGAAAAACAGATTGACAGTACAAATTCATACCGGCCACAGGGTTAGTCCAGCAGCGTTGTTGAACGATCAACACAGCAGCCCTTCCCTCAGTGATCAAACATGCATGCGTTTTGTTTTTCTTCCAGACTGTGAGGGAGCTGCACTCACCTGTCAGGTGATGTAGTGTGTAGAGGAGGAGAGAGGGAAATTGCTTTCTTTTGGATTTTCATTAAGCCTATTAACATTAATAAAAGATTAAAACATTTGTTTTGGAGTTATTGTATTTAAAAGGGTTTCGTTTAAAAACCTATTTGTTAACATTCGTAGTTTCTTGGATTTGTTGTTTTCATTTCGACCTTTGCATCTTAGACATGGTTTAGTCCAAAGGGTATTTAAGAACATTAAGGCATTCTACCACTTTGTTTGTGGGCTCAGGTACCTGTAAAGTCAGAGTTCTACATTCAGCAGTTTCATGGTCATTATTTTGAAGTTTGAACTTTATGCTTCTGCTGCTTTCATTCTGTGGGGTAAACATATCCCTCCCTAACACAGACATTCCCAGGTTAAATCTACATCGACACCTTGATCTGGGTGTGACAATCAAGAGATGGGGAGGAACAGTCCTATTTTATTTGTTCACAGTCACCACTCTCCCCTTGCTCCCTGCCATTGCGGCGACAAGCTTCAAGACAAGCTTAACATCTAGCAGCAGGTAGCGGTGCACTTATGTACATGGCTAAATTTAAATGCATTTCAGACTGAGGGTGGATGCTTCCTGTCTGCACCCTGCACAGTGTCCCTGTGAATCAAATCTAATGCATTTTTCATGATATGGCAATTAAAGAGAATCCCAATTAACTCCTCAACCATACACATATGGAAAAATGAATGCACCTTGGCTGACAAGTCATGTGAAAGCTGATAATCTTTGCATCTCAAAGAGTGTTACTAGCTGAGGTCAAAGAAAGGCAACAATATTAATCAGAGAAAAGCACAGTTGATCAGGTTACCTGCAGTCATTTGGAATCTATACTTTCAATGTCAAAGACAGAAATTTATGTTTTGTACACAGCCTTTAACACACAGCAACAGTCCTAAACAGGTGAGCTTCACGTTGTCCAGAAATATAGTGATTTATTTAAAAAACAAAAAACTAATCCTGCAGTTTTGGAACATTATTTGTTTTGTGTCACCTCCATTATTTTCTCCCAATCTCCTCTGAAAAAATATCATTTTTCTGATTACACAACTGCCAGCTGAAAACAAATAATCACATCATGTGTATAAAGGAGAAAAATCGAAAAGGAAGGGAAATGGGATTGATGTTGTTGCACCAAACAACAAAATAGAGTTTTGTAAGCAAACAGGTTCCGAAATCAATTGGAGAACAATAAAAGGTTAGGTTGTCAAAACCTCTGAACATCTGTACATGTAGTCCTGCCGTTCCCTGGGTTCTGTGTCAGAACATTGTGGAAACATGATGCCTCCTTCAGCCACTAGGTCGTCCCTCCAGCATCAAATACAACAGTGGTTGTTAACTTGAGGACTTTAACCAATCTAATGCCTAAGCATATTGAACCAGTACTATGTCAGAGAGTGGTGGCAGCATCAGGCCCAAAGGAGAACATTTTAAATAAAATGTCAAAAAATAAAATAAAATAAAATATTCCTGTGATTTCAATAATCGCTTGCAGCATGGAATTACATCCAGATCAGAGTCAAGGCTGTGCCAAGAAAGTAAAAGAACACATGCACACAGCAGTCATGTTTACCAAGAAAGAGAGGTGTTTCCTGATGCCTTACCATGTCCTGTAATCTGCAGTAGCACCTAAACCCATGATTGCACGTCATTCTGGTAGTGTGATTGTGTTTAAGGACTGTAAAAGGTCAGTGATTGTAGGTTTACAAATTTAAATTGTATCTTGGAAGCAACCTTTTATCTTAAACTGCAGTGTCAGTAATACTCAACAAAAAGGCATTACTTCTGTTATCACTGTCTGCTACTAAATTGTCATTTTGAACATTAAAGGAGACATATGATAAAGAATGCATTTTTAAGTCAATTATTTGATGTAGTAGTTGACTAATCCTTAGTAGATGTAGTGCTGTGGGTTTAGCAAGAATTAACACAATTTAATGTCATTCACACTGGAATGTTTGGAGCTAAATATTCTCTTTGTGTCACAGCTTGTATGATATGGAAAGCCCAGTTAAGGATTGGTGGCTATAAAAATACCTTATTCCCTTAACTGTTTTGTTGTAAACATAACATTCATTTTTGTTTCACATACACTACTTTGCCAAAATAGTCTAATTACATCTTTTAAATCTCCCTTGATATATTATTCCTGACCACAGATACACGACCATGGACTGTAAAAGATGACTTGCAATAAATGAATTGCTGTATACACTGTATATGCAATTAATCTTACAGACCTAATCCACCTGTTAAGCAAAGTCTAGTTCTTTTCTTCTGAGTTAAATGGAAGTCTCTTCAAACAAAGGTATGACAGCCTACATTACTACAGCAACCTTCTGACAAAAATTAAATAAAACTCAACAGTTTCAAGTTCTTTAACAATAATAATAGAAAATACACTAGCCTGAGTCTGAGCGCAGACCTTTGCTCACATACATTCACACAACAGTGCCCTGCACTGGGAGCAACTGAAGGGTCAGTGTCTTCTTGCCCAAGGACCAAGGATCAAATCGCCGACCTTCAAACCACTAAAGAAACGTACCTAACAGCTAAGTTAGTTTCTTTGTAAGATGAAAATGATTAAGGATGCAATCCTTCCTGTATTTCCTCTCAGTTGTTTTGCTCTCTGTAAACACTTCTCTGTTGCATTGCTTGCGTCAAAAATTGAGAGCAAAATGTTATGTGTTACTGTCCTTTACTGCCACTCACTGCTACCATGGAAACATTTCTTAGTGGAGATATAGGCCAGATTAAAATAAGTCAGATTTCCATTTTTGTAAAACATCGAACTTGCTTGAATCTAAGAGAAATTTCTGCCTCTCTACACTAGGTCTCTCATTGAAATCAAAGAGAGCAAAGTGAGACAGCTATGTATAAATTTGATGTGCTTCATCATGGCATACAATAATAGAGCTGAATGTTATAGCACTGATCTTCCATTATACTTTACGGATAATATTCTGTCATTGTCACACAGAACCTGCTATAAGTTCTTATCATCTGCCACCTTCCAAATTTAGGTTTTAATATTAAGTGTTATATTGAGTGTAATAGAATGTAAAACTGTCCACAGTCAAAGGGCATTTTAGAAACTGCATTATTAAAAATTGCACCATCTGCTAAAAGGAAGCAGAGTGAGAAACTCTGAAGATGCAGCCTAAACATTGATAGTGTTTTCTGAACTGTTGTTGTACTTTGGATCAATGAAAGAACTCGTGAGAATTTTATTTTATTTTCAACTTGTTTCAACTGGAGTAACATAAGCAGGACTTGCTCCTCCTCAAACCAGATGGTTGCAGTGTGTATTAAACAGAAAGAGATGATTTGTTTTTGCAGTAATCATGTTTGTCTTCAGGAGGAAAGCATGAGGCAGAGTAACGCACCGTGTTCCAGTGTCAAAATGTTACACCATCAAAATAATGTATTTGCAGTCAGCTGTGCTAAAATATGTAATTTAAGCTCAAATGTGAAGTCAGTTCCTAGAAGTTTAATACTGTGAGAGCTTGACTGAATGTACCTTGTTTTGATGGTGAGGAGCCACCGGGCCAAAAGATTGGCTCCCAAATGATGTCACCTTTTCCTCTGAGAAGTATTTATCAGTGATGTCTGAGTAGAATATTGGGCATGTTATTTTCCATGGCAGCTGTCTTTTTCTCACTGATTGTGAGACATTAGTACACAGCGTGGTGGTCATATTTTTTAACTTCTGCAGTCTCTTCCTCCCTCGGCAATAGTAATGTAATACAGCAAGTGAGCTGTGCAGCCAGATGTTAAATAAAATAAACAAGGTGTGAAATTAACACTTCAATGTCAAGCATTACTTATTTTACACATTTGTTTCACTTTTGCATTGCTTTGGTCCAAATACTGTAATTGTTTACATTTTTAAATCAGGTAAATTGGCTTAATGACTTAATTTGATTTTAAGTTATATATTTAATCTTGCTGGATTAATGCAAGGGAATGTCTGCCCAAAATGTGTGACGTGTGAGTTTCAACACCCATAACACACACATCTGGGAGCTTGTCTGTGAATGAATCTCTAGTTTGAGCTGGCCTACTTCGGCAATCTCCCTGCACCTGTTTCATTCTCATTATGAGGTATTTGCTGCTTCAGATTTTTTTTTTTTTTAGATTAATGTTTAACATCAGTTGCAGTGTCAACACATTTAGTGCAGGTGTGAATATATTTATAGCCTTGTTAAATATTGTCATTCTATTTGTGATTTACATTTTTGTTCTGATGGTAAACCCAGTGTAGGTCATACCAAAAGGCATGTCAAAGTATGTCAGGGTATCTGAACTTGACATGATATTTTCAACAATAAATATGGACAGTACACTGAAACTCAATAAAGGTCAATTTAGGTAATGAAAGGCTTATTCCAAATGCTGATGGACTTTACCCAGAGATAAATATTATGGATTAAAGGACTTTAAAGAACCTAAATAGAAGGCAGTCACTGGGACTGATTATTCATGTATCCAGTATTTCTTTTGATTTTAATGCTCAGTTTCAGATCACTACCTATATATATATATATATATTTCAGATCACTACCTATATATATATATATGTGTTGTTCAGTAATCATCAATTCCAAAATAATCGTTACTAAAAAAAAAAAAAATAGTTTTTCATAAAGGCCTATGTGTGTTTTTGCTAGTGTTTAGTTTTATAATGAAATGTAGGAAGGTTTGTTTCCATAACATGTCAACCTCATTAAAAAAAGGTAAAGTGAGGATGGAGAGATTTTAGCTCTTACTAAGTTGAATTATACTTTCAGTTCTATCAATTCAACAACGATAAGAGAACTTCTCTCATCTTATCTTCACCTTCACTCAACTTCCCTTCCACCTCAAAGGTCTGCATCATATGACGAAAGTGCTTTATCATTTACTTCCTTTCAGTTAAAATGCAGGAGAACTACTAGCGTGTGAAATAATCTTAACTGAAATGATCATGCTGCCTTCTTGGTGGGCTAAATTGAAACAGTTCTGTGTCAGGGTTCCTCTAGCAATCCACTCGAGTTATTTCCTCCTTATTAAGGTTCATCCTGGGGGTGTAGCTTTCTTAGCAGGGCTGAGAGTTGGCCTGGCTCAGATTGATAAAACTTCTTGCAGCCTGCAGGGCAGGTTAACTTTCATGTTATTATCTCTGTCAAGAAATAATTTATACAAAGTCATAAAGTGTGCCCTTAATAAGGTGAGATCAAAGAGCTTTGTGTGCACATAAAAAAATCATCTAAAAGTTGTAAGCTTTAACATTTGTGTTTCACTGTATTTTTCCATTTTTCCGTTATTTATATTATTATTATTTTCTCAGTCATTTGATCGATGCATGTAGGAAGACAATCAAGTTACGCTTTGGTATTGGCATCAGTATTGGAAGAGCTTTGTCCTGAAGAGGCATTCTGAAGTTCAATGTGTGTAGTTCTTCCCAGCAGAACATTGCATAGTCACAAGATGGTCAATGTTAATGTTGTGGCTGATCACACATTTTACCATTTAAACCAGTTTTACCTTCCACTAATGGGAGGGGGGCAGAGGAAATAAGTGGTCATGTGACTTGTGTGGTAGGCCAAATGAACAGGATGAAATGCGCCATATGGACTCTACTATTAATATTTTTTCTCATCTCATCTCATCTCATCTCATCTCATCTTCCATATCGCTTCATCCTCACTAGGGTCGTGGGGGTCGCTGGAGCCTATCCCAGCTGGCATCAGGCGAGAGGCAGGGTACACCCTGGACAGGTCACCAGTCTATTGCAGGGCTAACACAGAGACAAACAACCATTCACACTCACACTCACACCTAGGGAGAGTCACCAATCAGCCTAATGTGCATGTCTGTGGAGGTAGGAGGAAGATGGAGTACCCGGAGAAAACCCATGCAGACACAGGGAAATTAATATTTTTTATACAAAGTTAAAGCTCAGAGCAGCAGGAACTGGAACATCAGTCTGAGTCTGGCCTCATGCTTAAAGAGCAGATCGCCAAGCGGATGATGCCGAGGCTGCCGTCTCTCTAATCTGCTCCCAGCCTATTTTCTTCACAGCTGTCTCATTTACCCACACCATATCATGATTGCCATTAGTCAACAACCTGCCACGTGAAAATGCCATCAGCTGCACTGAACGGAGCAGCTCTGGGAATGTACATCCTCTGAAGCTCTACTAATACCATTTCCTGCAGTGATGGAATGCCATGTCATCACATAATGTGTGAGGGTAAAGATTTGACGTGCTACATCGAGCACTTTATTAGAGGAATGGAATGGATTTTGAGACCGATATCATTGATGAAAAACATCACACAAGTGAAACTGAGGGATCCTCTGTATTATTCTGGGGACACTATTCATCACTTGTAACAGCGTAATTAGTTGCAAAAGAGCCATGTATGCATGGCCTCATTGCGCCTTGTGTTCATTAGAGTGTATATAGATGTGGTTTGGATGATGAATTCACCTTATAATAGTATGCATTCCATTAACTGCACTGTCTCTTACATTCATCACAGCAAAAGAACGTAAACAGCAGGTCCTGAATATACTGCGTGTGTTTCTACATGTATGCCAAAAGGATGACAGTTTGTCCTGTTTCATAACTATGCACGTTTGTGAAGGTCTAAAACTGCCAGAAAACAAACACACTGAGAGGATGGATAGCGCAGGGGAGCTGGTTCTGGCCTCTTTAATGAAGCCTTTTTTCTCCTCTTTATGTGCAAGGTGACCTTGTCCATTACTGAAATCCTGCAGGAGATGATCACTGCCACCAGCATCCAGTTCGCACCGTCCGGTCAATGTGAACCTATTGAAAGTTGAGGTATTGATCTTGAGTGGAAGCCTCACTCAATACAGATTTCTCCCTTTGTGCTTTTTCAGGAAAGGCTGATGGAGCCTTTTGTGAATGGTATAAAACTCACTGTCTGGCTTATTTAATAAATGTGGCCTCGAGAAACTATACCCCCCAAGACTGTGAGCAGTTCTACATAATATTTCACCTAAGTAACATGTAAGCGCAACACAAATATGTAAATTCTTGTATGTTTTAGCAAGGAATGAAATGTCTACTGCTACAGGAATTATCTGTTTTATTATTTATTTATTTATCTGCAAATGATCTCATCGTTATTTCACATAATGGTAAATGGTCTTGTTTTTATATAGCCTTTTCTACCTAATGGTACTCAAAGCCTTTTTACAGTCACAGTACAGCATCCATTTGCTTACACAAGCTCACACTCACTGTAGGTTCGTACAACGAAGGATTGATTGAATATCAGAAGTTCAGCTGATTAGGGGCGCTCTTGGTTGATTGCATGCACTGGACAAAAAGCACTAATCCATCAATGATGAAATGAGATTTGAAAAAAAGGAATTGAGTTATTACTTAATTTCATATATCATTTGCCACAGCAGTAGAGCACAACTGCAACCCAGGTAAAGTTCAGATATATGATACTGATGTAGTGACGTTTAACACCTAAGAAGACATTATCGGTGTAATCAAAGTGAGAGGAGACAGTTTGGAGGAAATGATTGTCAGAAAGCGTACATTCTTCATCATTTCCCACTATAAAACACAACAGATGTTGGGAAGTCAAGATAATAAAATACCCCATCCACATTCATCACATACAGTGCCTGATGCCAGCTGTTATGTGGAATCTGCAGCATGAAGACTGAAGACTGAAAACTGACTGCACCAACTGCCCTCAGGCCATTCCCAAACCAAGCACCACCATCCAGTAAGATATCATGACAAAACCACCAATTTAAATGGTGAGACATGTCATCCATGCAACAGGTAATTATCTACTTAAATTAAATTCTCAGCTTGGTGCTAACATTATCAAATCTCATTCTGCACTAATAGCAACAGATGACTTTCATTAATAAATGGTTTAAAACCTAGCTGAGTGTGGCTGATTTCCAGCTGTTTTCTCTTACACCTAGCAAAGTGTCAAAAACGTACATGTTGACTCACAAGGACTTTTGTCATAGTTTCTTAATCACAACTGTAAAAGGCACTGCACTGTGTATCTGCCCTACAGGAAGTTGAATGTCCCTTGATCTTTGTCAGTCAGTAGAATAAGTAAAATAAAAAAATACCATCAAAAATTACATTTACAGATTGTAAACTTCCACTTCATTTTTATTTTTTTTTTATCTATTTACTTGCATCTTTCTTACAAACTAGAATCAGAATTACTTTAGACTTAGACAGACTTTAATGATTCACCAGGGAAAATACTTTGTCGCCATAGCCCCGTTGCAAATAAAAGTAAACACTCATAAAACCACAAGAAAGAGAAATAAAATAAGATAAAATAAAATGAGGTTAAATTAAAGTAAAATAAAAATGAGCAGTGTAATCAAAAAATGTACAGAATTAACATTATGAACAAATATACAAATGTAGTTGGCAAAATAGTGCCCAAGGTGACACGCAATAGAGGTCTGTCCATCCTGGCACATCCTACATCTTCCTTTTGCTGACACGATGGGGAAGTGTTCAGTCCTGTCATACCTCATGTCGCCCACAGGCCTGGGGACTTTGGGCTGTTTGACCAATCTTGGTGGGGTGTTGTCTTCGCTACCTTTGGAGGGGTGACCCCTTTATTGCTCTTCAGAGTAGATGAGTCCTTTGGCAACATCCAGCCTAAAGTCCTCCAGATTGAAATGTTTCTGACCTAGTGGGGCTGCATCACAACGATGGAGGAGCCAAGCATTATTTACAGCAATGTCAACCATCTGCCCCTAACCCTAACCCCTAAGCTTAAGTGTAATCAATATCACAATTAGTCAGAAACTGTTAAATGATAGTAAAAATGAAACACGAGTAAATATCCTGCATTCTCTGCTCCTCTGATCAAAACAGAGTCCCTAGCAACAGTGGTGGTATTCTAGTAATACTCCATTATCAGCCTTTAACATCTGTATATTATTGATTATATGCTTCAAAACGAAAAAAAAGTATATCTGAGAGTGATTATGTCTGTTTATATACCCCTATCTGGACAATGTAGACCCCAGGATACAGGCGTTCAATGCCTGTTTATCAAAGTTCTGTATATGTATTCATTATTTTTCAACAAGAATATATAAACTTATCCTTAAAGAACAATATTTTCAAAAACAAATCTCCCAAAAAATGTAATTAACAAGAAAAACAAAAACACTTACCTCATGTGCAATGTCTCTGTCCACATAGGCAGCCATTTTGGAGTTTGACATAAAAGTATCAATTTATTTTTTGAATGCTGTCATAAAGTCACATGGCCTAGGTACTTGCCATATCCCCCCTAAGACTTTCTCATGATATTAAGTGCAGATACTTAATGGCCTCCAAAGCACCTCTCACGGCACACTCCCTCTGGGTCCCATCAAGCGCACACAGTCCATCGATCCCGGCCCAAAACTACTTCTCCACTCCACCACCACTAACTCCAGCCTGGCACTCAAAGCACTTCTTCTAAAGTTTAGCGGGAATTTCAGGCCTCCCTCCAGGCAGCTCAAGGGACAGTGCTAGCAGCCAATAGCAGCCATTTTTTTTAAGGATAATACAGTATTATTTGTCAATGTGATTTCTACACAAATAGAAATTAAATTCATCCATTCTCAGCAGTCCCCTGCATTTCTTGACTGATAGCTGAGATGGCTTATGGGTTGAGGTGAGGGGCCTCTGTGGATCATCCCACAGATACTTGATCAGTTTGGAATCTAGTGAATTTGGGGGCCAGGTCAACACCTTGTGCTGTTCTTCAGGTTTTGTTCCTAAACCATTTTTGTGTGTGTCTGTGTCAGGCTGCATCCTGCTGGGGATCGCTGCTGCCATCAAGAGTGTCATTGCTATGGGGTGGGGGTGTCTGGTTTGGTCTAGGTGGGTGGTACATGTCTAAGTAACATCCGTGATCGTTTTATCAGGCAGCTTATATTATTTTAATAAATTGATGCTGCCTACCTGATGCACTACTGTTTGGCATTGTGTGTACAATACACTAAATAACACTTCAGAGGTGATGATTATCCCTCTCTCTCAGCATTTGAACCAAGGCCAAACCACAGTCACACAATGAACAGCGCTGGTTATTAGGACAGTCTGACATTAATTCAACAGACAGAGTAGCTGACCCATCTAAATAAATAAAGACTGTGATAAAATAGCAGAAAATGTTTTTATTTTTCATCCATTCAAAGAGATATACACAATGGCAGTATTAATATAATGAACTGAGTTTTCATCGGATGTTCACTCTCTAATGTGGAAAAACTCCACACTCCCCTTTTTTTTTTTGTTTTTATGAGTCATCCTCCATGTGCGGAAATTCCACTATGTGCTGCTGACCCCCTCTGCAGATGTTTCCTCTCACTGTTGTTGTTGTTGTTCTCCCTCAGCACCCAGGGGTCCCTTCGTCTTTGCTTGCGGCCAGGCCAGCCGCAGCCATGTTGGCTATCTGTGTTCACAATGCATTTTAAAAGGCACATAGGTGCTTGTGTCTCCTACTGTGTATTATACAACACGGCTGGTACAGAAAGTATCTCTTCTCTGCTGTGGTTCCCTAAAATGTAAGAGGTGCTTTTACTGTTTTACTGCAAGAAGTTATATTTTAGAAACATAAATGAGGCAGCCTAAACAGATGTTCAGTTTTAGTTTGTAATTGTTCTGCAATTGTTGATATGTAAAGTAGGATATGATAGTAATGATATTTTTTTAGGGGAAAAGGTGTAAACAAATCAAGATTATATTATCTCAAGATAATCTCAAGATTATATTATCTCAAGATAATAACAGATTGCTTGTTTTCTTCCTTGTATCTCTTTCACATTTTTAATGTGTGGAACATTTAATTACCCCAGAGATAAATGTATTTTCAGTGCTAATATGGTTGAAATAAAATACATAAATAAAATAGGTTATTGGTTAAAAGAAAAAAAAAGTGCAGTGCAAAAATACATGATATGAGTTTCCTTCCTTTATCTCCTCGTTGTTATCCTCTATCCACCAAGACAGATGTTCAGGAACCCATTTCATGATGTGCCTGCTTGTGCGCACATGCATGAATGTGTGTGTGTATTTCAGTAGAGAGGACATGTTGCCCTTTTCCTGCCTCACCGTTCCCCCTGTTCTTAAATGTCACGTGCACAGAGCACACAGAGAGAAGGCGGTCTCGTGGGCCACGGCACTATAAATCCCATTTTGAACTGCGAGCCCACACCTTTCTCTGTGGAGGTAAATATACCCCAGCTTCAGGTATTTATAGGAGTCATGAATGATTTTCCCCTGCAGCTGTCAGAGCACAGGAGCATGTACTTCTAAAGATAGGGTGCACCGACTGTGTCTGCCTAACAAGGTGCCCTAATTTCCATCCAAAATAGAAACGGGAATATGCTAAGAGACTCGATTAATGTTGGATGTCTTTTCTAAAGGGTTGGGCATATTCTCATTATTATATGTATAGGTTGTTATTTTTTCATTTATGTGCACATTTCAAACAGCAAGGACAGAGAGAAACCAGCATGCTCCAAAACAAGAGATTCTTCATCATAAGATGCTTTTAAATAATTAAAACAGTTTAGGATATTCCCACGACAGCAGCTAAAAATTTAAGGCATAGCATTACACATTTTTCCTCTCACCTTGAAAAACTCATCTAAGTATGCAGAGTGCAATAAGTCATTAAAAGATATGTCGTGAGTACCATATTTTTGATCACATACCAGGTAATATGCTCAGTCAAGAATCAAGAATCAAGAATCAAGAATCTTTATTGTCATTATGCAAGGCACAACGAAATTCTGTTCAGCAGCTCTTGGTATAAATGTACAGACCTGAGATATATAAATAATATAAATATAGAATAGGAAATATAAAATAGAATAACAAGTTAAAATAAAAAATAGAATTTAAGAATAAAATAAGATGAGTCAGACTTGTATTCAGCTCATCTGTTAAATCCAGATTCAGAAACCTTTACTGGAAACGCACTTTGCCTCTTTTAAAGATTTGATATTTTTGGCCTAGTTGTGTGTGCTTTGTTTGATCCCTCCTCTGCTAGGCACTGGTCCTGTGCACAGCAGGGTCTCCACAGACACAGCAGGAAGCTAACAGATCAATGAGAAGCCCATCACAAAATTTCTAGGTTGTTGGGCACATGCAGCGACAGACCTTCAAAATGGTTGGATTCTGAGAAAAGACTGGCATCACAGCCTGAATCAGGCCTGCAGTCATTTTGCATTTTTAAAATATTTGGGTACGTTTGGGTAAGTGAGTTTGATATTAGGCTGACTGGGATGTTTTCTTTTTATTTCAGAAACTCCTGATCTACTGGGATCAGCAACCATCTCTAGGGTTTATGGAGAATGGTTCAAAAAAACATCCATTGAGCAGTAGTGGACAAAAATGCTTTGTTGATGTGAGAGGTCAGAGGAGAATGGACAGACTGGTTGGAGATGAAAGAAAGGAAACAGTAACTCAAATAACCACTCGTTACAACCAAGGAATGCAGAATACCATCTCTGAACTCACAACACGTCAAAAGGAAAATGGGCTACAGCAGCAGAAGACCACACTGGGTGCCGCTCCTGTCAGCTTAGAACAGGAAACTGAGACAGTTAACACAGGCTCACCAAAATTGGACAATAGAAGATTGGAAACACGTTGCCTGGTCTGACGAGTCTCGATTTCTGAGACATTCGGATTGCAGGGTCAGAATTTGGCGTAAACAACATGAAAGCATGGATCCATCCTACCTTGTATCAGAGTTCAGGCTGGTGGTGGTGTAATGGTGTGGGGGATATCTTCTTGGCACACTTTGGGCCCCTTAGTACAAACTGAGCATGGTTTAAATGCCACAGTCTACCTGAGTATTGTTGCTGACCATGTCCATCCCTTTATGACCACAGTGTAACCATCTTCTGACAGCTACTTCCAGCAGGATAACGCACCATGTCACAAAGCTCATATCATCTTAAACTGGTTTCTTGCACATGACAATGAGTTGGA
This sequence comes from Mugil cephalus, assembly GCF_022458985.1. Taxonomy (NCBI): domain Eukaryota; kingdom Metazoa; phylum Chordata; class Actinopteri; order Mugiliformes; family Mugilidae; genus Mugil; species Mugil cephalus. The sequence goes on along the minus strand of NC_061775.1, from coordinate 1,151,526 downwards.
TGCAGCACATCAAAAACACATTAAGCTTTCCCTTGGAAATTGAAAGATGTTCAGCAGAGTCATCAGTTCAAAACTGGCTGAAACCAGTGGGACCCAGGTATAGCCATCTAATGTTGTTCATGGAAGAGTTGCAGCCAAAAATCCATTCCTCTGACATAGAAACAAGGCCAAGCCACTCAACTATGCATGAAAACATATGAACTGGAGTGCAGAAAAATGGCAGCAGGTGTCTGATGAGTCAAAATTTGAAGTATTTGGCTGTAGCAGAACATGTGAATCTTAACGTGTGTCTGCAGGCAACAGTGAAGCATGGTGGAGGTTCCTTGCAAGTTTGGGGCTACATTTCTGCAAATGATTTTGGGGGTTTGGGGTTCGGAGGGTTTGGACAAACTGACCAGCCTTGACTCTTCTCTTTCAAGCTCAGTTGCGTCTTAGCTCTCTTCTTTGCCTTGTCTAAGTTCTGTCTGTGGTTTTTGTTGGCGTGTTTAAGTTTTATTGTTGAATTATTCTTGCCACATTGAACACGCAACTTTTTCAGAGTTCAAGCTTCATTTTATTTTAACTGTCAAGACAGTCACGCATTAATTATATTTTTGTAGATGTTTTCGACTGGCCATTGGAAGTATTTTTCAGTTTCATTATTGGCAACTACTTGCTTTGCCACACATAATCAGGCTATACCATGCACAACTTCACAAGCGCCACTTTGTCTGCACAACACTCATGCATTTACATGCACGTGAAAAAAATTCAATTTTCTCCAGCATGTATACGTAACCGCAGTTTTCCAATCAGATAATGCATGTGAGCATGCTCCACAACCACTGCGCTGACATGTGATCCCGGAACAAAAACATCCAAGAAAGCCAGTTGCAGAAGAAGAAGCTAAGCGGAGCGGCTAGAGGAACCGTTTGAAGGATATCGCACAACTTATCTGCACCAGAAGTAGCAAGAATATTACGTATGAGAAAAATGTAGTATTATCCATCTGGTTGTTGTTTGAAATGTCGGTCTGCCACATGAATGACTCTTGTTTATCATAGATATATAAACACTAGATGCCGCATTCTGGCTGTTCAGACACGTCAGTGCAGCCACCATCTTGGGCAGGGGATCTTACCAGCGGTCAGACTGTAATCAGTGCATCTGACTGACAGACTTTTGTGTCGTTTACGGATGCTTCCATGAAAGAAACACCAAAACCCAGCAACAGGGAATACCATTTCACAAGTGAGAAGATGTTCTATATTATTTAACTGTTATGAACGTGTTGAATGTATCGCTAAAGCTTACGAAAATTAAACAGCCTTATCTTGCTACTAGCTCAATGTCAGGATAAGAAAACTTTGATCATTATATCATAAACTCTAATGTATTATTATTATTAAATATATCACTATCACTGCTTTTATTGTTAATATCAATCTGTTTTGACAAATGCCTACAAGCCTTTCAATGGCGTTGCACATTATCTGAATTTTCAATTTAACCAATCTATATTGTATCATAAATATAAGTCGAACATTTATAATAAATCAAACGGATTGAAAATCGGTTGAAAAATTACTGAGTTATCATGATTTTAATCGATAGACCTCTGCCTCTGTTCACTAATACTGTAAGTAGACACAGCTTGCCCCTCCCCAAGATGGCAGCCGCTTCGACGCATCGTTCCAATAGACAGAAACGGTGGAGGCAGCATCTCGTGTTTATATATGTCTATGCTTGTTTATTATATGACGCAATAGGTCAACCAGAAAACGGACTGTATTAACGTGGTATTATCCTGCTGAAAAGACACGTATCGCCACCTAGTGAGGAGGAGGAGAACAGTTATTTGATTTTCTTGCGCTCCATGTAAACTGGGACAAAGACTGTAGTCAGAAAGTTGAATTTTTAGCATAGCTCAAAGCTCTGCATGTAAACACACTGACTGAGGAAGACTCCTGCTGTAACCAAAGCTGAGGTCAGGACCTGGATGACTGTCACATCAAATGGCTCTTAACACCTTTGATACCGCTGGCTTTCCCTGATGACAGCGCAGTGCAGAACTGAGCTCACGAGGACAGCTTTAGTCACCAGGAGTGGTTCGGAATGGCATCAATGGAGTTTCCATAAGTAGACTATCATCTTCATCCTTGAACAGAGTTGATGTGCGTGTGATAAATCTAACAAACCTTAAATCTACCCGACAAATTAAAACAGGAAATAAAGTTCCCTTTGCGTCCTCATTTTTGTTCACACTTCTCACTTTAGTTAAACTCATTCATCTCATTATTCTCATCATTTTGACTCCAACTGTTATATTATTTATCATAATGTTTATTATTCATTATTCACCATTTTTGTAAATAAATCACATATTTCATTTAAGTCGTTGTCAGAAAGGTCCTTGCAAGCTAGAAATAGATGGTCGCTGTACTGAGAGCTGATGCCTCAGATATGATTAGACTGATTAGTTACTAGTAATTAACATTGATCCAATGAACCTTGAATAAACTCCAGACCATTATGAACAGCCACCCAGTCACCACGCTCTACATGACACCATAGTCAGGCAGAGAAGCTTGTTAAGTGAAAGGCTGCTGCCTCTGACATGCTACATGGACAGGTTGAGAAGGACTTTACAATGCCAACTAGACTGTGGTCATTGCTGATACTACTGCATATTACAGCATCTTATATACTATCTATCTATGTGTCTGCATAATACCCCTTTCTGTTTCTTGAACATTTTTGTTTCTGTGTCTACTCAATGTCAGCCTCAGTGTTCAACACCTTCAGTTCTTCAAACACGTTAAAGAAAATGCCTTTACCTTTTTATTCTTATTCAAAGGCAATCATTGGCTGACTTTTCATTATATCTGCGAAAAAGGTTACTGTTGACTGTACTGACTGTACCATTGACTGGCCATCTACGTGTCAGATTCAGAAAGATTTAGGTGACAAAACTTGCTTGCACATAGATTAACTGAGCCTTATAAACATTCCTAGCACTTAAGATTTCAGTGGACACAGCAGCAGAGCAGCAGTCATTATTGTATGTTGCTTTTATAACGTAACTTAAAATCTAATCAAGTGTGCTTTCATAAACTGCTGGGTAGTTCCACATACTTACACTCCACTTACACTGATTTCCCCATGGAATTAAAAAAGGGGAAGCATGCTTCTTTGCAGAAGGTGACAGATAGTGAGTTTGGTTTCAGTTAAAGAGGGGGAAAAAACTTGATCAGCACTTCTCCATCTGTCCATCCGGTAGCATACTGCAGTCACCCACATTTGACCTAAAATCTGTATTGGTTAAACACAAAGATTATGTTTTGCTACACTTTGTAGCAAAATTACTTTGACTCCAATTGAATTTAAGTTATACATTGGAAATTTTTCTTTAATAACCAATAATGCTCCACATTAAATTTCAAACATTTCAAGTGAGTGTAAAAAGGTGCAGCCTCTGCCACAGTGTCTCCAGTATTTGTCTATTTTAACAAGATATTTTATTTACATACATTTTAAACTATTCACATGTATTGTTTTTATTTTATTACCTAAGCACACAAGTAAACCCACACTGATAAACGATAAATGATAAACCAATCACTGAAACGTGAATCCTTCCTCAAGAAATTACTGCAAAGGTCCATCTTTCAAAGCCCAATGAATCAGTTAGCCCATGTTGTTCTCTTACATAATCATGTAATATTGAATGGACACCAGTTAGGAGTCTGGTTAATACCTTGTTTTCCTTCGTCTTCGTCTTCATCCGCTTATCCGGGTCCGGGTCGCAGGGGCTGCAGTTTTAGGAGGGAGGTCCAGACGGCCCTCTCCCCGGCCACTTCCACCAGCTCCTCCGGAGGAATCCCCAGGCGCTCCGAGGCCACACGGGAGATATAATCCCAACATCACGTCCTGGGGAGACCCCGGGGCCTCCTACCAGTGGGACATGCCCGGAACACCTCTAAAGGGAGGCGTCCGGGGGGCATCCTCACCAGATGCCCGAGCTCCTCACCCTATCCACCCTATGGAGGAAACTCATTCCGGCCGCTTGTATCTGCGATCTTGTTCTTTGAGGGTTGGAACATAGATCGACCGGTAAATTGAGAGCTTCGCCTTTCTGCTTAGCTCTCTGTTTACCACGATGGACCGGTTAAGCACCCGCAACACTGCAGACGCTGCTCCGATCCGTCTGTTGATCTCCCGCTCCATTCTACCCTCACTCGTGAACAAGATCCCGAGGTACTTGAACTCCTCCCCCTGAGGCAAAACTTCCTCCCCGACCTTCCTCCCCGAGCACTCCACTCTTTTCCGACTGAGAACCATGGCGTCAGACTTGGAGGTGCTGATCTTCATCCCAGCCGCTTCACACCACCCCCGGGACGCAGTTGAAGCTCTGTAGGAGGTGGGAGTTAAAGACCATCTTGACAGGTTCTTCCGCCAGGCGTTCTTAGCAGACCCTCACTATTCGTTTGGGCCTACCAGGTCTGCGTGGTGTCTTCCCCTGCCATCTGATCCAACTTACCACCAGGTGGTGATCAGTTGACAGCTCTGCTCCTCTCTTCACCCGAGTGTCCAGAACATACGGTCGCAGGTCAGATGATATGACTACAAAGTCGATCATCGACCTATGACCTAGGCCGTCATGGTGCCAAGAGCACCGATGAACAACCTTATGTTGGAACATGGTGTTAGTTATGGACAAACTGCAAGTTGCACAGAAGTCCAATAACTGAACACCGCTCGGGTTGAGATCAGGCAGGCTGTTCCTGACAATCACACCCCTCCAGGTCACGCTGTCATTGCCCACGTGAGCGTTGAAGTCCCCCAAAAGGACAATGGAATCCCCAGTCAGGACACAATCCAGTGCCTGACCTAAGGTCTCCAAAAAGGGTGGGTACTCTGCACTGCTGTTCAGCGCGTATGCACAAACAACAGTCAGGACCCGTTCCCCGACCCGAAAGCGCAGGGAAGCAACCCTTTCGTCCATCTGGGTGAACTCCAACATACAGGCAGAGAGTCTTGGGGCAAGCAAAAAGCACACCCCAGCCCTCTGCCTCTCACCCAGAGCAACTCCAGCATAGCAGAAAGTCCGACCCCTCTCAAGGATTTGGGTTCTGGAGTCGACGCTATGTGTCGAGGTGAGGCTGACTATATCTAGTCGATAACGCTCCACCTCTTCCACAAGCTCCGGCTCCTTCCCCGCCAGAGAGGTGACGTTCCATGTCCCAAAACCCAGTTTCCATAACCAAGGATCAGACCACCAAGGCCCCCACCTTGGTCTGCCGCCCAATCCACACTGCACCGGACCCTTCCTGGACCTCCTGCAGGTGGTGAGCCCACAGGGAGGCGAGTCCATGTAACCAGTTCGGGCTGGGCCCGGCTGGGCCCCATGGACAAAGGCCCGACCACCACGTGCTCGCTCACGAGCCCCAACCCCAGGCCTGGCTCCAGGGCGAGGTACCCAGGGTTGAAGCTCTGTCAGAGGTGGGAGTTGAAGTCCACCTTGACAGGTTTTTTCACCAGACATTCCCAGAAGACCCTCTCTATTTGTGTGGGCCTATTAGGTCTGCCATGTGATCCTCTCTTCACCTGAGTGTCCAGAACATGCGGTCGCAGGTAAAATGATATGAATATTAAGTCAACCCTCCAACCTTCAACCTAGACCATCATCGTGCTAAGAGCACCGATGAACAACCATTCAAACGGTTCAAACGTTATGCCAGCTGGGTAGAAACAGAGAAAATGGAGAGAAAATAAGAACAGGAGAAACAGATAATCAAACTTCTGTCATAGATACATATATCTAGCTGATGGAAACACATAGAATCTAATAATATAACACATAGCTAATGATCTTATGTGACAGTTTGTGAGAATAACAGGAATCATGTTTTAGGATGTGTAGATTTCCTCTGTCTCTGTTTCCCCCTCCCCTCTGTGTTTGTCTCTGTGGGCTGGGCATGGCTGTGTCTCCACCTGGAGCTACACCTGCTCTGCATTAGGCTCATCAACTCCCCCTCCCTGTCTGCAAGATATGAGCCCTGGTTGATTCACCAGTGGTAACTGTTGGCCTCCTGGATGGTCTCCATAAAATTGACCAGCGACTGCAGGAGAGACACCCCCTGAGCTGCCTGGAGCAAGGCCTGATATTCCTGCTGAAATTCAGAAGAAGTGCTGGGGAATCCAGGCTGGAGTTGGAGGTGGAGTAGCGGTGAAGGAGGTTCGAGTCAGTAGTACCACCTGTACTCATGGGGAACATGAGGTCTTTGGCAGCAGGATGAATGGACAGTGTGCACTTGATGAGACCCAGAGGGAGTGTGTAGTGAGAAGTGCTTTGGAGACCTGGGTGCATATAGATGACGCCGCATCTGTCCCCTGCTTTGGGACTTGAGGGATGGATGCAGGCACGCTCCTGTGTGTTGGAGTTTACATCCCTCCCTCAGCAGACAAGTCAACACCATGCGACACAATCCATGCCACTGTTGCTATGCAACTGACCAAACAACCACATCACCTTGGACACTGTTTTGCAAAACTATTTTTGTACATTTGTTCTTAGACTTAGACTTAGACAGACTTTAATGATCCACGAGGGAAATTACTTTGTCACTGTAGCATTGCTGTATATAAAAGTAAACACAAGAAAGATAAAATAAAATGATTAAAGTAAAATAAAAATGAAAAGTGTAATCAAAAAATTTACAGAATTATGAAAAAAATATACAAAAATAGTTGGCAAAACTTTGTCCCATATGGTTGCATGGTGTTTCTCGTCAATGGTGTTTGCTTGTTGTTGTCCGCTGAGGGATGGATGTAAACGCCAACTGAGTATGTCCGCCCGCAGAGTATGAAGACATACTGTGGTCCTAAGCCAGGTCTCCAAAGCTCTCCTCAAAACACACTCCCTCTGGGTCCCATCAAGTGCACACAGTCAATCCATCCCGCTACTAAAGACCTCACATTCCCCTTGAGGACGGACAGCACCGTCGACCCCGAAACTCCTTCTCCGCTCCTCCTACTCCAGTCTCACCAACGGAAAACAACGGCCGAACAAATAAAGAACAGCGCAAAAAGACAAAAATGACCAAAAAAACATTTGATTGGTTCAAGGCACAGAAAAACAACAAGTCAGACAAAAAAAAACGATTTTACAGCTCCCATTATATGACAGAAAACAACTCATACGCAAATTCATCCAATGACAATATCCAAACCATCTTAAAACAGTGTTTTCTCATAGCGTTGCCTTCAAAAGATACACCTTCAGTGCAGCAGCAAGGATCAGCATGAATAATACTGAAGGTCAGGATCACCTGTTCCCTCCTATGTGATCTCATACAAAACTGCATGTGGCCTACTCTTTGTTATGGCTTTCCCAAAAGTAGGCTTGGTCATCTTTGTAAAACCGAGTAGTCTATGACTAGTTATGTGACATGGTACAGACGAATCATGACTGCTGTGGAAAATCCAGTTTTAAAGAGATCCATACACTGTGTGGTACTGAAAAGGATATTAACCCTTATAATGTGTTAGAAATCTGAATTCTTCTTTTGTGTTGTATTGTGTTGACTTAATCCAATAATCATAAAAATGTCAAAAAACACCTAGTTTATCACCAAGTATTGGTTTTCACCTCTTATCTAACTTGTTATGCTGATATCCATGTAAACTTGTATTAAATGTGATAGTGGACCTTTATCTTTGAATACACCACAAGTTTTCATCTAAAAAAAAAAAAGTGTAAATTTGAACCAAATCCACAGAGCAACATAAAAAATATTCCATGATCCATGGGTGCATATCATGAAGTGTTGTCTCCATCAAAACAAGGAAAACGTTCTTTGTGCACATTTTAACTGTCAAATTTGATCACACAATGCAGAATAATATAATGGTTAATATTTAAAACTGCTTACAGTAATCTGATGTAATGTTTAATTGTGGAACTTAATAGAACCTTACACAGACTGCGATCTTCCTTCATTTTGTTCTCTTTTTGAAATTGTTGAAGTGCAGCTTCTAATGTAAGAAGACAAATTGTTTTGATACATATGATCTCATCTTGTTTTCTCCCTTTGTATACGTGTTGTGTGTTTGTGTATGTATGTATGGATATGTGTGCCGATGTATGTATACATGTAAGTAGGTACTGGTATGTATGTATGTATTTATGTGTGTGTGTGTGTGTGTGTGTGTGTGTGTGTGTGTGTGTGTGTGTGTGTGTGTGTGTGTATAATTATTATGTATAGGTAATATTCGTGTTTTCGTAAAATATGACAGGTTTAGAGGAAGGATTTTAGTTTAGAGTTTATAAGTTTTACTTCTTCTCACTCATTTTTGAATATGTGCTCTATATCTCATGTTTGTCTTATTGTCCTTTTTTATTATGCTGTTTCATATTCAAAATAAACACTTCAATCAAAATCTTCTACTACCCTTCTACCATTCGCACTCACCTGGGACCTGGGAGGAAACCGGTGTACCTGAAGACAGGAAGAACGTGCAAAAAATATCAAATAGATATAAATACTCACACTCGAAGCAGGACTCAGATGCTCGTCACGTGAGTAAGCGTATTGCGTCACTTCCTGATTCTGCACCGCTGCTGCGTGTGCTCACACTGTTTTAGCTCCGTTAAACATTTTCTGTATAAGTGGTGAAAGTCGTGTTTTGAGTTTACCCAACCACCTGTCCTCTGTAGCACCTTGTTAATCTCACGTTTCTTCTCAGTTTAATCAACCTTGGTGGTGTATTTAGCGGTTAACTATGGCTACTTTCTCTCCCTCTGCTTCTTCTTCTCTCTCCTGCTCGTCGTGCCACATGTTTAGCTACTCCTCTGCCTCCTTTAGTGTTAATGCAACACCCACACAGAGATGAACTGAGTCCAATCACCACCTGAAGCTGGTGTCATGTTCAGTGTATTTATAGGTTTTCATGAATAAAGATGGACTTTACAGTTTGAAATAATCACTAAGTAGTAGTAGTTTATTTGTAGCTTTGGAGGCGAGGCTCTCTGAATTGGAAGCACGGCTCCGCACCATGCAAAATCCAATAGCTAGCCAGCGCCCTGTAGCCGGTGCGAGCCGACCGAGCGCAGCTCCCGTTAGCATAGCTCCTGCTAGCTGTCCCCCTGCAGCTCCCGAGCAGCCGGGAAATCAGGGCGGCTGGGTGACGGTACGAAGGAAGCATAGTCTTACCCGGCCCACGGAGCACCACCAACCGCTTCACGTTTCAAACAGATTTTCCCCACTCGGCGACACACCCGCTGAGAAGCCAACTCTGATAATTGGCGACTCGATTTTGCGGAATGTGAAGTTAGCGAAACCAGCAACCATAGTTAGATGCATTCCAGGGGCCAGAGCGGGCGACACTAAATCTTACTTGAAACTGCTGGCTAAGGCTAAGGCTAAGTATGGTACGATTGTTATTCACGTCGGCAGTAATGACCAACGGTTACGTCAATCGGAGGTCACTAAACTTAATGTTGAATCGGTGTGTAAGTTTGCTAAAACTATGTCGGACTCCGTAGTTTTCTCTGGTCCCCTGCCCAATCTGACCAGTGACGATATGTATAGTCGCATGTCGTCATTCCACCGCTGGTTATCTAGGTGGTGTCCAGCCAACGACGTGGCCTATGTTGATAATTGGAACTCTTTCTGGGGAAAGCCTGGGCTGATTAGACGAGATGGAGTTCATCCCACCTTGGCGGGTGCTTCTCTTATCTCTAGGAATTTGGCCGATTTTATTAACACCCCAAAACCATGACAACCCAGAGTTCAGCCCAGGAGGCAGAGTTGCAGTCTTACATGCCTCTCTGCTGCTTCTCTAGTGCTGTCTCACACCCATAACTCCCCAAACTCCATAGATGTGCTGTCTGCTCCCAGATTTTTTAAATGGAAAAATAACAATAGAGGAGTTATTCATAGGAACCTTATCCAAATCAACACAAATTCACTAGTACAACAGAGCAATAAGAAAATTAAATGTGGCCTTTTGAATGTCAGGTCTCTCTCATCTAAATCTCTTTTAGTGACCGATTTGATAACTGATCATCAGATTGATCTATTTAGTTTGACTGAAACGTGGCTGCAGGATGATGAATATGTCAGTTTAAATGAGTCCACGCCACCCAGTCATAGTAACTATCACATTCCTCGAGGCACAGGCCGAGGAGGAGGAGTGGCAGCAATCTTCCACTCTGATTTATGTATTAATCCTAGACCTAAGCAAAGCTTTAATTCGTTTGAAAGCCTCACTCTTAGTCTTGCGCATCCAGACTGGAAAACACAAAAACCAATTCTCTTTGTTGTGGTGTATCGCCCACCTGCACCATACTCGGAATTTTGAGTTGAATTCTCTGAGTTTCTATGTGATTTAGTGCTTAGAACAGATAAAGTCATTATAGTAGGTGACTTTAACATCCATGTTGATGTTGGCAGTGACAGTCTTAGCTCTTCATTTATGTCATTATTAGACTCAATTGGCTTTTCTCAGAATGTAAATGGTTCAACTCACTATTTCAATCACACCTTAGATCTTGTACTAACTTATGGTATAGACACTGAAGGTTTAACCGTATATTCTCACAACCCTCTATTGTCTGATCATTTTCTTGTAACATTTGAATTTACTATAAGTAATTACACAGAAATTGGAAAGACATTTCGTTATGGTAGACACTTATCTGATGATGCTGTGACTAGATATAAGGAATTAATACCTTCAATATTTAACTCAGTGCCTTATGTTAGTGATGTGGATGTCAGCAACCACAATCTAACTCGATCACAAATAGATTATTTTGTTGACAGCACGATAGCATCGCTTAGTACAACTTTAAATCTAGTTGCTCCTCTTAAAAAGAAGGTGGTAAATCGAAGGAGGGTAGCTCCATGGTATAATTCACAGTTGCGTAGTTCAAAGCAGACAGTTCGAAAGCTGGAAAGAATTTGGCATTCCACTAGTTCTGAAGAAGCTCACATAGCCTGGAAAGATAGTTTAACAACTTATAAAAAAACTCTCCGTAAGATTAGGACAGCGTATTATTCTTCATTGATAGAAGAAAACAAGAACAACCCCAGATTTCTTTTCAGCACTGTAGCCAGGCTGACAAAGAGTCACAGCTCTGTTGAGCCATCTATTCCTTCAGACCTCAGCAGTAATGATTTCATGAGCTTCTTCACTGATAAAATTGTTGGCATTAGAGATAAAATTCATAGCATCCTTCCATCTGTCAAAGATGTAAGTACAGTGGCATAAGAAACCTCTGCAGGACCTAGTCAATATTTGGATTCTTTCTCCCTAATTGATCTTCCTGAGCTCACTTCAGTTATTACAGCATCTAAACCATCAACTTGTCTTCTAGACCCCATCCCAACTAAGTTGCTCAAGGCGGTTTATCCATTAATTAATACCTCCATATTAAATCAGATAAACTTATCTTTATTAACAGGATATGTGCCCCAGTCTTTTAAAACTGCTGTAATTAAACCATTACTTAAAAAACCCACTCTTGACCCAGATGTTTTAGCCAACTATAGGCCAATTTCCAACCTTCCCTTTATCTCTAAAGTTTTGGAAAGGGTTGTTGTCAATCAGTTGCTTGATCATTTAAACAGGAATGGTTTGTTTGAAGAGTTTCAGTCAGGTTTTAGAGCTCATCATAGCACAGAAACAGCTCTGGTTAAAGTCACCAATGATCTCCTCATGGCTTCAGATAATGGACTTGTCTCTATACTTGTCCTGCTAGATCTCAGTGCTGCATTTGACACTATTGATCACAATATACTACTACAGAGACTTGAAAATGTGATCAAAATTACAGGAACTGCACTAGACTGGTCTGAATCATATCTGTCAGACAGATTCCAGTTTGTCCATGTAAACAACAACTCTTCTATATATACCAAAGTAAGCTATGGGGTTCCTCAGGGTTCTGTGCTAGGACCAATATTATTCACATTATACATGCTTCCCTTAGGCAATATTATTAGAAAGCACGGCATAAACTTCCATTGCTACGCAGATGATACCCAGCTATATTTATCCATGAAACCAGATGAAACTAATCCGCTGGGTAAACTCCAAGCATGCCTTAAAGACATAAAGGCTTGGATGACCTGTAATTTTCTACTTTTAAACTCAGACAAAACTGAAGTTATCGTATTTGGCTCTAAACATGTCAGAGATTCATTATCTAATCACCTGATTTTGTTGGATGGCATTACCTTGGCCTCCAGTACTACTGTGAAAAACCTTGGTGTTATATTTGACCAGGATATGTCCTTTAATTCTCACATAAAGCAGGTGACCAGGACTGCTTTCTTCCACCTTCGTAATATCATCAAAATTAGGAGCATCCTTTCTCAGAGTGATGCGGAAAAACTAGTTCATGCATTTGTGTCTTCCAGGCTGGATTATTGTAACTCGTTCCTGTCTGGCTGTCCAAGTAGCTCTTTAAAAAGCCTCCAATTGATTCAAAACGCTGCAGCAAGAGCACTGACAGGAATTAGCAAGAGAGATCATATTACTCCAGTATTAGCTTCTCTTCATTGGCTCCCTTTAAAATCTAGAATTGAATTTAAAATCCTCCTCCTTACATACAAGGCCCTGAAAGGCCTAGCTCCATCATATTTGAAAGACCTCATAGTACCATACTGTCCCAACAGATCACTAAGATCTCAAAGTGCAGGTCTACTTGTGGTTCCTAGAGTTTCTAAAAGTAGAACGGGAGGTAGAGCCTTCAGCTATCAGGCTCCTCTCCTATGGAACCAGCTCCCAGTTTGGGTTCGGGAGGCAGACAGTCTCTACGTTTAAGGTCAGGCTTAAGACTTTCCTTTTTGAAAAAGCTTATAGCTAGGGCTGGACTTAACCATCCCTTAGTTATGCTGCAATAGGCCTAGGCTGCAGGGGGACGATGCACTGAGGACATGTCCTCTCCTCTTTCTTCTCTGGCTCCTGTCCTCTAATATCTTATCATTTTATTTTCTATCTCTTATAATTTACTAACCACTGTGTCTTACTCTCTCCCCTCCGCTCCCCTCCCCCTCCATCATTTTGTGAGGGTCTCTGGTCTGGAGTGCTGAATATCTGACCTGTGGAGTTCTAAGCTACATCTGCTGCCGTGGCCTCATCAACCAGCCCAGTCTTCATGGTCTGGAGTGCTGTGTATCAGACCTGTGGAGCTCCATAAACTACATCTGTCCCAGTCATCATGGCCTCCTCCAGTTGTCCACTCCTACCTAGATGAACAATTCACCAACCTGCCCATAATTCCTGTTATACTCACAAACTGTCACAGATCATCAGCTATGTGTTATATTACTATACCCTACATGTTTCCTTCCGCTTGATGTATGTATCTATGACAGAAGTTTGTTTATCTTGTTTCTCCTGCTCTTCTTTTCTCTCTATCTTCTCTGTTTCTAACCGGCTGGCCTTCGGCAGATGGGTCCCTCCATATGAGCTGGGTTCTGCTCAAGGTTTCTTCCTGTTAAAAGGGAGTTTTTCCTTGCCACCGTCGCCCTCAGGCTTGCTCTGGAGGTTGCAGGCTGGTTTTTGTGAAGCGTCTTGAGACGATTTGTATTGTTATTGGCGCTATATAAATAAAACTGAATTGAATTGAATTGAATGTGACTATTTCTTTATTAGTTTAGTAAGAGATTGCATGGAGTACAAAAATGCGATTTACCAAAAATCATGTGACAACAAATCAGCTGCTTGTGTTGTGAATCAGAGAGAGGAGTCATGTGTCATGAAATGGCGTCATCAACCCCACGTAAACGGTAACTCAGGATTACCATCAAATGCATGTGTCATTGATTTTGTTGAAGACCTACAGTTTGTAACAGGAGAATTAACTTTGAAAAGGGAGTGTCAGCACTGAAAAGTAACAAGGAGTGAAGCAAAGATCCCAGTCGGAGAAAAGCTTGGGGTTCTAGTGCAATATTAGGTTATAAATTTTAAAAGGATCAAAGAATACAGAGGAGACCTTGTCTGAACAAATGAATTTACAGAATAACTCATGGACCTCTTTCCAAAAGAAAGTAAATGTGTGGGAAACAAGTGGGAAAGTCACTGGTGCAGTTGAAAAAGACCTCTGAAAAGATTCTGTTCCTGTATTTGTCACTTCCTTTCGGGTCATGCAGAGATTACTCTGCATCCAAGAGTAGAAATACAACCTGTAGAGAATGCACATCAGTTTAACATGGGGAACAAAAATCCAGATAAATGGTAGGCATGCATTGGCATGGTTTCACTATCAATCTGAGAAATTACTGAAGCATTCATCTGACATCTGCAAAGTGTCTATGAGGTAACTTGTATGCTCTATTAACCCTTTTACCGGAACCAGACCTTTAAAAACTCCTGATTGTGTTGTGAGGACTTGTATGTTATCTAAACGGTTTCCATTGCCATTGTGCTGCCACTAGTGTGTGTTCCTGCACAGTAAACATGCAGCACCCTGTGAATCAGCAAATCAAATCGGACTCCAAAAATGTTTTAACAGTCAGCAGACCATCCTGGTAGCTTGCACAACTCGTACATGAAAGCGGATTTGGTTTAGTGCTGCCAAAAAATTCTCATTTGATTAGACTCACAGCAGCAGCCAGCACAGTGCTGCATTAGTGTTATTCACTATGCCAGCAGAACAGTGGTATGGTTGTCTCTTCCTTCTTTTATAATACCAAAAAATGAATAAGATAATATAGATGTCAGTCAAGTCCAAAATTAATCCAAAGAGGAAGAACTGGTGGAGTTTTATATGGAGTTATTGCTGGTTAAGAGCTAGGCAGACAGAGGATAAATATTCACTTAAGGCCTAAAGACACTAAACCGATGTGAAAGAACTGCTGGCAAAGAAGTCCAACTGTGATATTACTTTATGTCAAAAAGGCAAATAACCAACTAGCTCATATGTATTTGATTGGCATAGTCTGCACTTAAATTACATAGTTTCCTCCTCATATCTCATATTAAACAATATTCCTAGGGAGCAAAATGGAAACAGAGTAGAAGAAAAATGTGCAGATGGAAACCGTCATTTCATCCCCACCTGTTCTTTTTCTAATGTTCACTTAGTTAAGTATCAGCTGTGTTCCTAAAATATCTTTAAAAATGACATGGAATAGAGATTATCTGTTTATTTGAGGTGATATCATTGTCACAGTTGCCAAGTTTCAAAGCATCAGAAAACATTCAGGCTTGTTTTTTAGAGGGTGAGAAACGTGTTATTATCATGTCAGATGCGACAGAGGTTTGATTGCTTTTAAATATCTCTAAAGGTTTATTCCTGGATTTGAGATTTAGAGCAAGAGAAGTCAGGACCCCTGTGCTTATCTTTAACTCTTTTAGTCCTCTACTTAAACCAAACTGCTGCTAAGAATACCACTTGTATAGTCCACTCACTCTACAGACACACGCACATTTCCAAGAAGCTGGGGTTCTGCTGCTAGTGCTGGTCAGTGTGGGCATGACCACTAACTGAAAAATCAAATTGTGTAATCTGCAAGGACAGGGTAATGGGAGGGCTGCATGTTTCAGTCATTCAGAGAAAGGACAGCAAAGGTCTTCTGTTTGGGCCTTATGATTTGCAATACAAAATAGGGGCACATGTACTGTAACAAGAGATTAAATAGACCTCGTCGAAGATTTTACAAAAATCTGTATTAGTTTAACAAAAAAACATGCTGAGTCAGCAGTATTGCGAGCAACATCTTTATGCACAACATCCTGTAACTTCAATGGCCCTTTGTATGGAATTTGATCAAAAGGAGCATTCTATTACTGTCCCCTTTTAAACAAAGCTCTGGGGTTCAACACCAGGTTGTTGTCTTCATTGTCAAACACCTCTGGAGGCCTTTTTTCCGGAGCCGCTAAGGACACAAGCCAGAGCCAGCAGTAGATTGAGTGCCAGGATCCACTGCTTTCTTTCTTTTTGCTCTAAGCTGCATCCTGAGGTCGTTCAGGGGGCTGCTGGAAATAGCCCAGACATGCAGGCCAAGTCGGAGCGGAGTGCTGCTGGTGTCGTCTCCTGTACGACTTCCTCAGCTGTGCTGCTAATCAGCAGAGACAGAGGGGGATGCACGACAGGAGCCAGACATGGATCAGGCCCTACTGGGTGGGGTGGGCGTCAGGCGTGCGGAGTATGTTGAGTGTGCATGCTTTCTTTGTACATGTGAGTACATGTAGAGAGGAGACAAGGGAGTGGCACATTTCACCTTGGCTTCTCCCACACACTTCAACCCAAGATAGGAACACAAAACTTGTTTTTGTTGTTTCTATTCAATGGTCCATTATATACAATAATTTTTTGTTGAAATTTGTTTGAAAAAATGAAAAGCTCTCCAAGAGGGATCACTGTGAGTTTTAAATAACCAAGATTCTGAAACAGCTGTCGTCATGCGGTCTAGTTGACTATTACTAGTCATAGGAAAAAATATGTAATCTATGTGTTGACGTTCCATAGCTTCCATAGCCATTGCTTGTTGCAGCTGCTCTGGATCCTAAACAATAGTCTTTTCTTAGTTATCTCAACTTTCTTCTACCTGGACAACAGCACAACCATTGTTTGGTGAGAGCTGCACAATCTTTGTGGCTAGGGAAGTAGATCCCATCCACTTCATAGATGCTTGCAAGGAGTTTTGACCATTGTTTCATTTACTTTTCTATACATAGTCTAACTGTCCTTGAACATGACTGACAAAAGATTAGAATCATGGACGAGACAGAAGAAAAATATGCAGTGAAACTATGCACTCAGTTCTCCTTCTTCCTCACATGTTACACTGATTACAAAATCCACAAATCGCCTCATGATTTCAAATAAAGCAGCTTAAACCATCAGGTATACCAAAGCCAGAAAGGATACTGAATCTGTAATATATATCACATTTAGTGCATTTAGTAGGAATAATTGTATTATACTGTATGTTAGCCACAAGAGCAAGAAGGCAGAATGAACACTTTACTTTTTACTTTAAGTTAATGTTGATGTTATAACTTGTTGAAGCAAATATGAATTTGAATGTAAGTACTGAGCATTATGTTGTGCTTTTGGTACTTAAATTAATTAAATGCCTTTCCTTCATTTCTATATTCTTCAGTCTGGTCTGCATTTCGACCAAAAGCCATTTTAGCAAAGCGCATCCTAACTTAAATGACTCTACAGCATAAATATGATTACTCATCATTCTATCAGTGTCACAGCAACTCATGAGAAGTTGCTAACAACTGGCTACACTTCGTACTTTTTATCATCAGAGTACCATGTTGAAATTAGACTCGACTGTGTGTTTAACTAGTCACACATCTAGTACACAACAAACATTTTCCTTTCAGCAGAAACAAGATGATCACCAGTAGCAGAAACAATTCAGGTAGTGAGAATGTTTTTCATTCAGCTCCATGTCATTTCAGTTTCACTCCCTATCTTAACACATCATAATTAGTTTAAAAAGTTTGCACACCTGTGTTCTTTCTCACTTTGCTCATTAGAGTGTAGAGCTCAACACCTGAACCATGCAGCCATCTGACCTTTTCTCTCTGACCTCCTTTCCCTTAACTATGAAATATGTAGGTATTGAACATGGACCTCTTCTGCATGGATTTAAAAGTGAAGCTATTTATGGTCTGGTGCTTTCCCCAGACGACTGTACTGTGTGCTCTTTACCTTTGCTTTGAGTTCATGGAGAAATGCTTGCAGCAATATTGGGTTCCTGTCCTAGGCTGTGACTGGTCAATCAACACTTCCTGAAGAGCGCTGTATAAGAGCAAGACCAAGACCATTACCATTACATCCTGAACAGTACACAGACAGCCCTTAAACATGTTACGTTTTTTGAGATCTTTCAGGTGTCAGTCCTCTCAGCAGGTAACAATTTTTTTTTTAATCATGTAGAGACCTTCTATGATGTGCCATGTTTTGGTGAACATTTGAATGTCCAGATGAACTAAAAAGAGCCCATAAGATCATAAACAACACAACGACAAAACAACATACAATAATAATCGCATATAATAAATTTTATTTATGCCGTTTCTATGAAATTGATATCTGTATTTGGTTTTGTTTTGTTTGACAAAACAGGAGGACTCTCATGCTTTCTCTCTACTTCCACATCACAGATGCATTTGAGCAAAACCTGATGGATTGTGGCATTTCAGCATTGTAATTTCAGAATAAAACTAATTAGCTTTTGTTTGCTCATTCACCAGACTGCTTGTCCCATATGATATCTGAGTTTATTGTACTGCAACAGCTGATAAGACCGTCAGCTGAGTATTAAAAGTAAACAGAAAGACAGTGTTAGCTCTTTCACACTTCCCTCCTGGCTTCTCTCCAGGATCCTCACTCTGTTTCATGCCTTTGTGCAAATATTTCCAAAACTGTTCTTTGTCATAATCCCGAACTGTCAGTTAATTATCTCCTGACAGAGTCATTGTCTCAAGAACCAAGCACAGCACAATATGTGAGTGAAAGGGTTGATTGGCTGTTGTCGTGCTCTTTACTAAGAGCATGACAACTACTCCAGCTAATGCTGCATTCCAGCGTATGTTAGACTGTGGGGCGAGAGGGACACATACACAGCCAGACACGAACACAACAGGGCTTAATTATCTATAGTGGAGTGATGTGTGAGAGATGATGAATGAACCGAGACAAAGAAACAGAGAGGTGGCAGATGAGACAGTGGAGGAAGTTAAAGAAACACACCCACGTTCACTTAAAACTCCGTCCTGTTTCCTGTTTACAGTGTCATGAAAGCTATTTTGGTCCACTACACATATGAAGCAAGGTCTGCAGCTTCAACTGTAGAGCACTTTAGAATGGAAAAAACAGACTTTAAGATTAAAAGCCACATTCGTCTGTTACCTATTTCCTGTTTGTTAGCTCAAGTGAATCAAATTCAGATTCATTCTGTTTCTACATGAATACGTCCCCAAACTTTGCACTTCGTTCATTAAATGTATTGTTTTGTGTCATGGCACTGTTGCATCCTGAGTTTCCACAGACTTTTGGAAAACTGTATTTTGTGAGGTGTTGTTCTGTCAAAGTCAAAGGTCTCAACATTTTTCTAACTCTAACTTTAGAGTTTAGAGTTAGCTACTAACTTTAGGTTTTATTAAAGGGTGGATCCGAAGCCTTCACTGGGGAACTGGGGAAATTCTGGAAAAGAAGCTTCTGGAGCATATGATTAGCCTAGGACATATTTTTTCTCTTTTTTGTTACAAGCTTGGACAACAGAAGAAAGGAAAATGTGCTCAATCTATATTTGGCAGGTCAAAGGTTACACAGGAGACTGAAGAGCGCAGGTCATTGAATCAAGGAAAACATTTCAGTGCAACGGTCTGTTCTGGCCCCACTGCCATCCGCCTGGACGCCTGTTTATCAGTCACACTTCCTGTATGCAGTGTGTCTATGTGTGTCTCCGTTCAGTGTTGTGCAGTTATCTCGATGTGTTTGCGAACTCGTTGCTCTGTCTCTGCCCCCCTTGCTCCATTTGTTTTTAATGTTCCTGTCTGTCCCAGACAAATATAAAAACACGGAAGAGACACACACATTCCACTAGATAAATCGCAACTTTAGTCTGTCTGTTCACACCTAGGAGGCTGCAATGTTCGAACATCAGAGAAGAAACAAACAAGGAACTGGCACTTAAACAAACACATGGAAAATGGACTCTACTGACATTAAATCAAAATCAACATCAGAAAATAGTTTCTAAGATATACTGTACTTGTACAACAGAATACCAGAGTTTGACCGGGAGATTATTCCATTACACTTTATTAGAAGTAAGATGTCTACAGTCAGGTTCTCTAATGTTAGCATTTGTCTGTTAGGTCGGTAAATCAGACTATAGTCTTTTGGCTAACGGTAAATGGTCAGTGATCTTGCTCTTAGAATGCACTTTACAGGCACGCATCTACCCATTCACTCACACAAGCACACACATATTCACGCACCAGAGCCATGCACTGGGAGCAACTGGAGGTTCAGTATCTCGCTCAAGAACACATCTATCTATCTATCTATCTATCTATCTATCTATCTATCTATCTATCTATCTATCTATCTATCTATCTATCTATCTATCTATCTATCTATCTATCTATCTATCTATCTATCTATCTATCTATCCGTCTGTCTGTCTGTCTGTCTGTCTGTCTGTCTCTGATGTACATTTTCTTGCAGGTTCTAGCTTATTAACAGTGGCGTTACATAGTGGTGGAAAGTAACAAGTACAATTTTTTATTTACCACACTTGTAGCATATATATATATATATATATATACATACATACACACACATATATATACATATACATATATATATATATATATATATATATATATATATTATATATATATATATATATATATATATATATATATATATATATCAAGCATTGGACATGCTACTAAAAGTCAAACTGACACCTTACAAATATCTGTATGTACTTGTGGCCACATTTCAAAAATATGTAAATGATTAAATAACAACAACACCTGAAGATGACGGTCTAAACTGTCCAAACAATAAGTAGATTTGTACAGCATGACAGTTCTGTTTGTGTAAATAAAACTGGATAGAAAATAGTTCAACATCTCTGTCTCCTTGAGCATCTGTGTTAAATTATTGCACTCTTTGGGTGTGTGTGTCATTAAGTTCCTCTAGACACAAATCCTGACACGTCCTTCTTCTCTCATGCAACAGCCAAAAGGGGAGGAACTCTAAACTCTGAGCTCTGACTTTTACACCCCAAACCCTGTTGTCCCCACTCAGCTGCTGAGATGAGAGAGTTTCTCTGCATAACAACAATAAGTGTGGCTGAAGGCACGAAGCGCTCCAACATGTGCAAAACAAATACATACATTCACAAACACATTCCTTTTCTCACTCCATAAACATGTGTGTGCACATGTATATATCTCTCTTACACACACAAACACAAATACGTTACTTCAGTTGTTGATGTGCAAACAAGGCTCCCTATATTTAGACCACAGCTGATTAAGAAAAACAAATATGAATGCCATTTTTGTCAGGGAGGAAAATTATCTAAATTTAACTTTTACACTAAGGGTTTTTGATAAAGAATAATAACCAGTCCAGAATCTATTACATAAACTGACTACCAGCATGCACATCAGCATGAATAATAAATGAGCACAGGAAAGCTGATACGCACACTCTGGAGACACACTTGCACACATGCATGCATCTATTCATTCTTCAGACTCTAAAGTGTTTATTAAAGGTGTGATAAATGACACCCAGCAGCAACATCATTTGTTCTCAGGGGAGGACTCCCTCACAGCTCAACTGAATCTCCTTCGACTAGGTTGTTGTTGCTGTTGCAGCTGGTTTTAATTGAGTTACTGCATATGCAATGCTTGATAATAAAAAGGGTTTTGTGACCCACTTTCACCTTCTGTACTGTCTCATTCCATTCATATCTGGTTCTTCTTCTTCCCCCTATTTTTCAGGTTAGATGAAGGGTTAAGGGAGGAGGAGGAATGTGACGAATTTGGAAAATGACTCAAATAGTGAACAACATAAAGATGTTTCTTGACACCTAATCAAAATCAAGCCAAGTCTGTGATTTTGTCTTTTTTAATTCTTGAAGGATGTGACATAACGTGTTCAGCTGCTCCAGATTTACACATCAGAAAAACTCATACTAGCTTTGCACCACCAGTGAAATCTTTTAATCAACCTTAAACCAGTAAAGTGAACAGAGACAAGAAAATATGTACAAATATGTGCATTTGATTTTTTCCAGTTTTAAAAATGATAACAGGTCTTGCAGCCAGGATGTGTTTGAAGGAGGTAAGTAACTCTTCCAGAGGAGGAGAATTCGACGATGGGCAAATAGTGAAGCAAAAGATAGAACATTAAGTTGTTTAGCAGTCATTTTAGCCCCCTCCTCAGGAATTCCAAAAATAGCAATTTGAGGTGATGGGACAAATGTTAGCTGTAGACCACCAGTGAAATCTGCATGAGTAATAATATCTATAGCACAATCCGAGTCCTGTGTCTGATATTTTGCAGCCCCTTTCCATGTAAATGCACATGCTACCATGTTATATTTTTTCCATTTGCTTCTCAATTATCATCCAGCATCACTAGTTTAACTCCACACAATGTGACCATAATGATATCTGGTGGAATCCTCTTAGTCCTGTAATGCACAGATTATATAAGCAGAGGATTATACCAGCCCTTAACATTAATTAGTTTAGTTAATACCTTTTTCCCCATTTATTCAGTGTGTCTGGAACAATGACCGTCTAACTGAAGCTTAGGAAGACCCCTTCTCCCCTGTTTTTGACAGAGCCCAAATTTAACCACTGTAAAGTTTCACTTCTTTTTCCTTTGTCTTTGCAGAGATGTTACAGGTCATGTAGCATGTCAGAACAATAATAGTGCCAAAGCAATGTGTCAGAAGGTTGGTAACTTAATGTCAAACTCAAAGCCACAGAGTTACTGCATATTCGGTGGGACCCATTTGGAGTCTAGTGACACTTTCACATGTTGGCAAGAGAGGGATCAAACCACCACCCCTACAATTAACAGCCAGTCTGATGCAGCTACTTACTATTTCCCCTTTCCTGAATGATTTAAATTTATAGGCTGCATTTTGGTGAACCATATTGACAGTAAGACCCAGCTGGCTATCTCTTGCTCCTCACCCCTTTGCAATTTATGATTTATGTTGTACTTTATTATATTATTGCTGTTGTTTATTTATTATCCTTCTCCTCCGCCTTTCTCTCAAGCTAACCGAGGAATACTAAAGTCTTCAGAGAGGCCAGATATGAGCAGCTTGGAATTCCGGTCTGCACAGCAGTGTCGAGAAGAGCAGGTTAGACAGTAGGGTGGAGCATGTGACTCCTCTGGTGACAGATGGGAACAAGACCCAGAAGAGTCAACCCCTCACCCAGTGACTCAAACAGGGCCTGCCTGAGTCTCACATGTCCAGGAGCAGAATCTGTTTTGATAGTCGCATATGCAAATATACAAAGAATGCGTCTTGGCATTTGTACCACAAATTCAACAGAGACAAATACAAGTTAGATGATGATAGAAACACCGCTATTTATGAGTTTATATCTCAGAAAGGGATTGAGTTGTATGTGAACCAGGACAGACGTAAATAAAAAAAAGAAGAAAAAAAGTTAAATTCTCATTGTTGCTATTTTAACCCCTTTTCCACTGTGGTGCCCTTCTAGAGGTTTTTTGGCTTTTTAATTGTTCACACATTGTTGAAACTAAAGTATTTTCAAACTGCTGAAACACAGCCGATTATTAATGCTTTAGCTATCAAATCGTGTGTTGTGTTTTTTGCAAATATATTTGTAATGTTTTTATATTTCTAATTTCTATGCTTCTACAGATACAAACCATTACAAACATTTTGCAAGAATCATGTATTTGAATTTACCGCAAAAAAGCAAAATCAGAACTTTCTCACGGTAGTGTTTGTGTTGGCTTTGCACAGTCACAGGCAGACAAAGCTTTGCTGTAAAGTATGCACACACACACACACACACACACACACACACACACACACACACACACACACACACACACACACACACACACAAGTTCAATCCCTTTTAAGCACAAGAATCCTGACCGTGAACATTCCTGTCGCTCGGCGTTAGAACCATTTGCTTATTAGAGCAAACAATGGTATCTTTCAATTTCATTTTCATAAGCTGGAAGATTATAGAGCAATGTGCTTATCCTCTGTGTCTAGTTCAGCACGTTGCACCCTCTGCTTTCCCACGTCTGAAAGGCCCCATGATGTATGGGAGTTTTGTGAAGTGATGCGTTCAGACACTGCTCGTCTTTCCCATGAAGCAGAGCTGTAGATGTTTTTAATGGGCTGCAACATTCATTCAATTCTGAAAAATGTTGTGTGGGAAATAAATGCAGAGGACCATTCTTCGGATTGCTTATTGGCACTTTGTTGATGTGGCTGGGATCTCCTAGCCTCATGTCACTGTGGTGCCATTAGTCACATTAAAGAACACCCACTCAGGTATAATTACAGAGGAGTGTCTCTTCAAACCTGCTTTAATAACCTGCAGCACCTGAAAGTCTGCATTGTTGTGTCACTATTAACTAAATGCTTGTTCAATACTATGAACTTTGTGACCACACCTGAGAAATGAATACTGATACATAAATGCACCAAAATATGCTCATTATTATATATATGAAACACGTAAATGGCACAGATAAGCCAACTATGTAGCTTCCCAATAGCATTCAATATATTTGCATGTAGGAGTACATCATGAATATGAATTTAAATTTATGTGTGGACATTTGCTGCAGGGCAGGTTTATTTTCTTTGAGTGAAAATCCTGCAGATGCACCTGCATTGTATTTGCATGTGCACAAGAGGGATTGTATGAGCTTGTTTGTGCGGTGTGTCTCAAATTCTTTGTGTGTGTGTGTTTCCAGGTGGAGGAAAGAGGGGGCAGTTTGCAGCAGGAGAATGAAACGAAGGAAACGGGAAGGAAATGACGAAGGCTTGTTCTCTGAAACTGCAATACTGCCACTCTCCATTTGCCATCCTGTGTGGAAAACTGGACACATGCACACACATGTACATGGTTTACTGTTGTTATTGACTGTGATAGGAAACAGGATCTGAGGCACAAAACAAAAAACACTGAACACAGAGGATTAAGGGTGGGAATCGACAAAGGTGCAGAGAGATAATGTGAAGAAAGAAGTCCAGGTAAATATAATTAATAGAATTAAGAAACACAGGAAAAGTCGAATGGTTATGAAACACTCTCTAAGCAGAAAGTTTACAACAACCAATAATTTTTTTGCTCTCATTCAGCAATCAGAGTCAGCATCCTACTGGTCAGAGTTAACATCCCATTTTTCAAACAGATGTCACATCTTTTTGCTGGTAAGCTCTTGAACTTCAAGACCTTTTTTGAGCGTAGTGTAAGTAAATCATGCACAAATAAAATGATTATTAAACCTTAATGGCTGAGCAGAAGTCAAATAAAGCATTTGTGCACATTAACCTAAGAGCGAGGCAGAGTAGGAAGCCAGTTATTCCACACTGATAACCCACAGGGCAAAGAGCTGGAGAGGCGACATAAACATTGCTGCTGACACCGCAACACAACATGACCTGGATTAAAGAGGAGATGTTTCCTTTTGTTTGCTTTGACCAGCCCGTATCGTCCCATCAGCAGTATGTGCAGCTAAGAGTCTGCATTGATTCAGTAATATTTTCTTTGACCCTAATAATCACGGCAAAAATGATTCATTTTTAAAAGCTGATACAAAACAAGAAAGGAATGTCAGGGGAAGGTCAAAGGGCACTACAAGAATGCCACTGGTATGTTTGTTATCACATGTCTTCACATAAATGTGCATAACTTAGTGTTTGTGTGAGCTAGCACAGAGAAGGAGAATCTTTTTAGAAGAATCTTTCAGCTCCAGCATGCTGTTTTGATTTATTTTGTCTGCTCTGTGAACACAATGCCTCCAGAATTATTTTTCTTCACTCCTAGCCACTTGGGCTTTTGAGAATTTCAGATTTGATTCAAAAATGATCCCTTGTGTTTGATGTGTAGGATTTGTGTGTGCGAGTTTGTGTGACTTCTGTTTTCTATGTTGTGTTCTGTATCTGTGTTCAAACACTTGCTTGTCCAGTCTGTATGCCTGCGCTCATGTGCCCTTGAGTCAGGTTGTGTTTGTGTCTTTGGATGCAATTATGCTTTTGATCATCTGGCTATGGCACTGCTGTACATATTGTACCGCGTGGATATTTTGACAGGACATAAAAAACAATGACAAATAAACTAAAGGTGACTTAAGGCATTTGAATGTGCCTTGAGTTGATGTGAACTGAAATCTTAAGAGAAACTGCTGTATTTGCTTTCCAACAGTGTGAAGTGAAATCTGCTTTCTCCTTATAGTTAATGAAAAGCAAAGTCCAACGTTTCCATGAAAATGCTGTTCAAAGCACATGATGTAAGGTAACTGTGTGACAGGAAAAATCTCCTGGTGAAGAGGAAGTGATTTTTATTTTCTGAGCAACTGCAACAGGGTGGATAAAAATATTATTTGTGCATGCTAATCTTAACTTTAGATATCTCCAAAGACACATGGAAACAGCAGCATTGGAATCACAGTTAGATCTGTGTTCAAATCAGAAGTCCCATTCGTACCATCTCTTTAAGGTTTACCTTCAGGTGAACCACGGGACAAACCATGGGCTAACAACCAAGGGCACAGTATATCTCCTAAACGTTGCGGTGGTTGACGGGGGGGGGGGGGGGGGGGGGGGGGGGGGTCATTACAGTCTGCCTGTGGAAGTCCAGCAAGGTTGCTCTGTTGTTCCCTGCAGCTCGTAGCCTGTGTGTTAAGAGGCTTTAAGGGGCTTGGAGGAGATGAGCTGCCATCTGGCTAAATCCTGAACAGCTACCCATACACGGCGACTTGGGAATATGTTGACACATCGCTGATGTGATGTGATGCAGCACAGGACTGCTGGTTAATCAATACCTGGTTCCTCTTTCCAGGGAGATGACTAGCTAGCAATGATGAGACCATAGCATCAGTATAGAAATATGAGAGTTATTTATGATGACATATTTTCTCCCTTCCAGCAAACACAGAGAATACTTATATGCAAATGTTATTAACTGTAAAAACTGTAAACAACAGTTTGAAAATGTTTGTAAGCATGTAACTTTTATTTTTATTCCTTATATACTTCAATTATTACTCACAAGTCTCTACAAAGCAATATTAAGTCAATATTAAGGGTAAACTAAACTAAACCCAATTTCTTCTTTATTTGCCTGTTGGGAGTTGAAAGTTAATCAAAGATGAGAATCTGAAATTCAAAATATGTAGCGTCCCCAACTGACTGTATATGATAGGTTTCTTAGAGTGATTCTGAAGCTTACCTTTGTGACTCTGCCTGAAGCCATCTTGGCTGTGCTTGAAAAAAATCGACAGCTAGTGACCTAAGATGGCACCCATCAGTCATTCAAACTGCTAAATAATGCACAAAGCACTAAGCTTTGATATACATACAGTATACAGTAATCATCAATGTTTGCTATACATTTGCTATAGAGAACAAAACTGCTTTCTTCTATAAATGTGGTTATTTCTGCTGTAATGTTGGGCATTTTAGCGGAACACTCCGTGGTGACTGACTCACTTTGAAGCCATTCTCAAGCCATCTGACGAACTACAGTTTGTTGGCTTCATTTCTTTTCAGCCCTGGAATCAGCTGCTTGAGTGTTACAGAGCAACTTACTCTGTTTTATGTACGTTGTGATAAAGTATAGCTCAGTATTTTGCTAAAAAAAATGTTGCATCTGTATTATGTACCACAGTGACAGTTTTGCAGTGTGTTTTGTAACATTTGCTGTTAACAGTTTCACACATGACATCTGTGTGAACTACAGAGCAGTCAGGGATGGAACGCGTTACTAGTCTGCTCAAACCTGTCACAAACACTGCATTTTATCTTTCCAGATCAGTTTAATCTATTGCTGTTATGGGAATGACAGCTCCTCTTTGTTTAAAGTATTTAAAAGTAAGCTGCACCCACACTGTCAGTCACTCTTGTGTCATTCAGCCGACAGACTGATTCAAGGAGATCTGAATAAGTATGTATGTTTAAGTATGTATTGTACCAATGGCATGTTTTTATTTTAATCCAATTGAAAGAAATTATTTAGACAAGACAACAACAGATACACTGTTGGGATGGGTGAGAACAAACAAAACAGAACAAAATACCCTGTTTTGCTTATATTCCCACTGGAGAGAGAGGCATGGTTTGCAGATACACAGCACTGAATGCTGCTCTCTTCATGTGGGTTCTCCTGACGTTCAGTCCTCAGACCACCTGATTATGGGAACATGGTGAAGAGGTCAGTGGATATCAACATCAGTGTCATCAAGCTTGTGAAACAAAACAGGGAAATGACAGTGACTTGTAAAGTTTTCATGAGAAAGGCATTTAGCAAATCTGTCACGTAACAAAAGTTAGACGGGCCTGTTGTAACCTAGTTTAAATGGATGACTATTAATCAGCCTCGTTCTGGGCTACCAGTGTGTAAGTCAAATGACAACATGATGCTGTGAATCAAACAGCTAAACCAAAGCAGAGAACCTGATCACTTCTCACAGCAACAGTCTGTCGATACCTGGGGCAGCGTGCCTCCACACAATGATCTGCATTGAATTGATCTGAACAAAGAGGTCGGGTTGTACCTATCAGCAACAAGATCAGTCTGCTGATGGAAAATTCTGAATTGATTAGTCTGCTCAATGACTGTGAGCTCTACAAGTCACTCAGTAAATATGTCACTGTGTTCACTGTGGATGTACATAGATCAGACATAACAACACTGACATTTTTTGATAATTCAGTGTTCTGCTGGGAGCCTTTTGGACCTGGCATTCATGTGGATATTACGTTGACATGTACCACTCATCTAGATCAGACAACTCAAAACACATGTACACATGTAGAACAACACAAGGTGTTGACCTGACCTCCAAATTCACTGGATCCCAAACTGATGAAGCGTCTGTGGGAGGATCCACAGAGGCCCCATAGGACCCAAATTCCCCCACTAGCAACATGCTGTTACCAGACACCACAGGACACAATCAAAGGAAGGCATAAGTTTTTATAGCTGCTCAAACCATTACAGTGTTCCAGTAGTGATCTCACGCTAATATATTTGAATGTAGATATATTGTTCCTCAGATAAGACACTAGTGCCAAAAAACGTCCAAAAACTCATTGATACACTGACTCATGCACATATTTAGACAGAGAAACACCTTATGGGAAGAACTCAGATATTGGCTGCTGCATTTGTTTCCTGACAGTATTTGATACAGAAAAAGCACATGTATTTTACTGGGATTTCCTTTAACTCGGACAGATCTTAAAAACATGCGGCTGTATCTGGTGAATGAGCTTCCCAAAAATATACTCAACCTTCACTTTGTTGTGTAAACAAGGGAGTAGAGAAAAGCATGTAGGGGTAGATGTACCTTTATTCTCTCCAATAAAAACGTGCGTTGAGTAATTCAATGAAATGCAAACAATAACTCATTAATACACAGGATAAGATGTTACAATCCCTACTGCCATGATCCGAGGCAAAACACATTTATAAGCATAGTCCAACTGAAAAGCCGACCAGCAGGCTAGCAGTCAGCTACCAACTAGCAACCAACAAGAACTCACCAGCTAACTAGCATAGCCAACAGCAGCAGGTAAGAAGTGATGGGGAATACAACTACACTTCAACCAACACTTTCCCCCTCTGCCTATGAACGGAAGTAAAACACTAAAAGACAACAGCAGTAGGCAGTATGCGGCACATCATTGGGGTTTTCAAGTGGGCACCTCCCTTCACCGATGTTTCGTTAAGTTAGGCCCACGACACCCCAAGAAGGCTTAACAGTGAACTCCAGCGTCCTGGAGTCACACACCTCAATGCAGCCATCATACAACCGTGTGACTTTAAACTAAGAGATTAGCTTAGCCCTACTACAACTACCAGCTACTAAACTACTCAGTTAGCTTACCTTTAGCATGCTCCCAAGCCAGCATGTTTCCTCCTTAGCCACAGCCACTCCACTGGCCACACATGGGCACTCCAGCCTCACTGCTCAGCTTCTGATGCCATCTCTGCATACCTAGCTCTCTTGCGCACATTAGCCTCCTCAACTCTGTCCAGTGAGCTCCACAATGTACACTATCTTGGCTTTTTCCGACCACAACAGCAGGTCTGGTCTCTGACAGTATTGACTATTTGCATTGGGACAGCCAGCTGACCGTTTGAGTCAGACCTCAGCTCCCAAGCTCCGCCCACCTTTAGCTGAATCCTTGCCAGTCTGGCCCTTTCTCCCTCCTGAGCAAAATTAATATGCCTATTCTCCTTTCTAGCAGGTGAAGAATTTGCTTCAACCCGTTCTTTCCCAATTGCAGCTGCTAAGCATTTGAGAACCTGGTTGTGACGCCAGGTATATCGCTTGGGCTTTTCACCTAATAAGAAATTGGAAATCTTGTTTTGAATTCTGCTTTGTGTTTAAGCAGTCTGTCTGTCTATCTGTCTGAGGGTCACCCATGATTTCTCCCCATTATTATTCCATTTCCTCCCCATGAACGGAAAGACCAAAATAACCCTGCTAAAATCTATGGCTCTCCAGGGGCACAGCTTTTGTGTCAGAGCAAGTGGAAAACAAGAGCAGCGGTAGCTGAATGGGATACTGCGAGAGCTAGAGTTTTGAGGCCTCATGGGGCTGAGGACATAGTTACAGACATGGCTCATTACATGATCAGACTGTATGAAGACCGACTGAGAAGAGTCACGTGAGACACACAGCATGTGTGATTCACAGAGGAAATTATAACCCGGAGGTTGAATGACGGGTGCACAGATGGACTATTGTGTACCTGCAGCAATAAACTGGCGACAGTGAGATTTTTAATCCTGGATCTGGGACACTATCACAAAACCTTGTTTCTTATTCGTATCCTCTGATTTTACTATACTAGTCGTATGGTGCTGTAGTTGGCAGTATCAGTAGGTTCACTGAAATTTTGTGTGAAATACATGATCTCTGCAGTATGAATCCTAATGATCAAGGACCCCCTTCTATCTACCCTAGGACAGACTTTGGTAGTTGGGACTTGGCAATACTTTGGCCAAATACCTGTTCATTGTGTTTAACGTCAATTAACTAAACTTAGTCATACGAAGCCTAGAGGGTGCATATGGTATTGGTGGACACTTGCATGCCAGCATTAAGCACAAAGCATGACTATGCTAAAGCATAGCCTCACAATGCATCTAGGCTGGTAGTGATCTCTTAGATCACCACCAATAAAGTTAGTGTCACGTTTCCAGGTCCTCTGTCTATGCCTTTTGTTTCATCTCTTAGATCACCACCAACACAACCAACATGTTATGTTTTTCATGAAAGTAGTTCGGTTTGGGTTATACAATCCAACTTGCAAGCTAGCAGTGCAAAAATGTATGTCCCTTTTAATGAATGCACTTTCTTAATAATTAACAGATGCTTGTCTGTCTATGCCTTTTGTTTATTTATTTAAAAAATGCACCTAAAATGGTGACTGCATGTCAGAAGTAGCTCTGTGAAGAATTACCTTTTCAGGTTATTCTTAGTGTGTTAATGGTTGTTTTTTGTGTGACTTGAACCAATCGAAATGGTTTTTGGTTGTTTTTGTCTTTTTGTTCTGTTTTTGTTTTGTTTGTTTTTTTGTCGTTGGCTGTGGCGTTCTGCGGAGTGGCCATTGTGTCCAGTGGTGTGTTCCAAAGATCAGACAGACTCCATTTGAGTATACATCCCTTCCTCAGCAATAAGGATAAGGAGACACCATGCGACACGATAAATGCCACTGGTGCTATGCAGCTGGTCAAACAACCACATTACCTTGTACACTGTTTTGCCAACTACTTTTTGTATATTTGTTCATAATGCTAATGAAAAATGTTTTGATTACCCTGTTTATTTTTATTTTACTTGAATCTTATTTTATTTGATCTTTCTTGTTTTTCTGAGTGTTTCCTTTTATGTGCAACGAAGCTAGAGTGACAAAGTTCCCTCGTGGATCATTAAAGTCTGTTTAAGTCTAAGTCTAAGTTTAGTTAGAGCAGCACCTTAGGGGCCGTGAAATGTTTTGTAAAACAGGTGAGACTGAAAATGCCTCAGAGGAAAAAGTGGCATCCTTAACACACAAATTGTAGTTTATTTGCCTGCAAAGACACATTCACATACAATACAGTACTTTCTGGAGGACAGCTGTCAGATTCAGACTAATGAGTGTTGAGACTCTCACCATGGTGGATTTCTGTCTGTCTGTCTCTCTGTCTCTCAAACACCTGGTTGTCATCCTGCTAATGTCGTAGGTGGACTTAGACATTGACACTGTCTGACACTGTCTGCCTGTGAAAGCAAGTGTACAAGCACTAAATCTTTTCCAAAAATAAGTTCACCACAACTTTGCCTTCATGGCCTGCTGCCCTTAATTCTATGTTGTGAATAAAGTTACCTTCAACTGTGCAATTCTGCTGCTGAAGTGCGTGTTAATTACACACCTTTGAGCTTCAAATAGTAGTGTCATGATTCCAGGTCCTGCTCACCTCCCCCCACTTTAGTCTTCATACACCATCTAATTATGATCTAAAGACACGTTGGGACTTGTCCCTCCCTGCAACTATAACATGAGATTCATTTATATGTTTCCACTGCTAAGAATAGGTCACCCTCTGTCTGTGCTCTGATGCAACCCCTCTGACGTCTCTTGTGTTGCTGGTGTAATCAGATCCAGGAGCACTAACTAACAACTCTGGTGCTTTCCCAGCCCATCTCATGCATTATAGACGAACAGATTTTGTAGCGTGGCTCAGTATTAGACTGACTGGCACCAATGGTGATCTGGTACATTGATGGCCTGCGGCGCCACTCAACCAGCAAATAATTAGAAAACTCTGCACTTCTGTTTCTGTGTCTGGTCAGGCCCTGACTGCCATAACTTGGGTACAGTACTGTTTTAGGCTGCTTATATTTATGTTTATACTACTTTTTGTGCATTTTGTTTTTTTTTGTTACGCTAGATTCAAGATTCAAACGTTGATTATTATATGCACACTACAAACAGTAGTTTAGACTATATAATTACATTGTACACGGCAATTCTCCTTTACTGAAAACAATTAATATATTAAAAGAAAGAATTAAAAATCCTCAAAAGAAAGGAAAAGAAACCAACAGACTAAGACGCGATGCTGGAGAAGTGAAAAAAGATTAAAATGATATAAGGCTGCATTTGACTGTGGACTGTAGTGCAAAATGTATGACAGTGGATGTAAGGTCATAGTTCTTAGTTAGACTAAATCACAAACAGTGTAGAGAACACTTAAAATGGCCACAGTGACTCATCTGTGGTAACCAGAGCTTTTGAAAGCCAGCCATCTTGTATGATGAGTCCGTTCAGTCCTTTCAATTTTCTGCTGATTGTTTCAAACTTTTACTTAAGTTGAATGCAAATGTATGGGTTATGGAATATTTTGATGGTGTAGTTTAGCTGATTTTACATGTAATCAAACATGAATGCTTGTTTCTTATCCAATCATAAAAAAAATTATTGTCAAGAACAGTTGCAGGGCTGAAATGATTAGTCCAGAATTAGTCTTCTTTGTCACATGTGATATTTGTTCTTAAGTGTTTTAAGGACATTTTTGAAGCTATTATTACTGAATGCAATTATAATTACTTAGAAGATGTAATTACAGCTTTAAACAGAACTGTTTTGGGACTTTTGTGAAGGTGACCTCACATATTTCAGTGCTTTTAAATGCATAAAACATACCGCGGGAAAATTGTTATTTTTCATTAACATTATCACGGAGAAAAATAAATAGTCTTGAACAACAATTTATTTTTTATTTTTTTTTAAATTGTAACACATTTTTCTATTCTCATGGACAATGTTCCTTCTTGTACTGTCTTAACCTATGACTCACATGTCTGTGAGTGGGTCAAGCAAACACTTTTGTTTGTCCGAGGAAAAGCAAACGTGACGAGTGAATATCAAAAAAAAAATTTTTTTTATGTCCTCTCTTATCAGTCAGGAACTCTGCTTTCTCCCTTGGCAGCATGAAACGTGTTCTGTAACCACTTGTTGTCAACAAACACTTTCAGGCCTTTAATTGTGTGAATGGACTGGCTGCACATGTGGCTGATATCCAGGTTACCATGGGAGATTGCGAGACCACGATTGCTATTGCAGAGGTGGTATACAACAAAGGCGGTATGAGAATGTAGGTCAGGGAGACACATTCATCTATAAATGGACTGAGTATCAGTAAAAGGCAGGCAGCTACAACAGCAGACAAATGGACTGCTGCTCTGTCTTTGTGCTTATGCAGTTACAGTGCTGGCTCTCCACTAATTACATTAAGGGGGGCACAAATTCATGACGTTATGCTGTCTTTGCAGTATAAGGGGAAAACTTCCTGGTGTAGACAGGGCATCACATCACATGAGGAAGAGGAACTAAACGTGTGGGTATCTGGACACTCAGCTCACCAGCACAGTCACAGACAGCACAGACAAACCACAAATAAACCAACAGCAGTCTCTGTTTGGAGTATTCGTACTACCTCTGTAAGTATTTTTACTGGACTGAAAATACACTAACCTTCTACCTTGGGATCTGAATCCAAGGTGGGAATGTTTTTGTTTTCAGTGAGAACATCATCATAGCCAGTAGGATTTTGTGAGCCAGTGAAGTGAAATGTGTCTTAATAATAATCCCCATATCCACCTCCTCTGTTCAGAAGTGAGTCTATTTTCCTTCTCTTCATCTGTTATTTTGCTCTGCTTTTGCGCAGCATCATTGCTGATGGTGTTAGTGAGTGGATGCTGTGGAGGTGCATTTCCTCATGCTATATGAATCTGGGCTTTTGCTGTAGCACACACACACATGCATAGTGAGAGAGAGAGAGAGTTTGAGCTGCTTTCTGTGAAAGGGAAGTGACAGTCACAATTTTCCACATTTAGTGCAGTAGGAGAAGTTGTGGCACTGCTGCTAAGTCACATCCTCCACTGCCCACAGATCAGATTTGATATGAGGAACTAATATAAAATTCTATCAGTGCACTTCTATTTATTTTGAGAGGCATACAACTCTACAGACACAGATATTCTGCTTAGTAGGCCAATGTAAATAAAATGTATTCTATGTATGCTTCTAAACATATATTACACAGTAGATTTGCAATCATGTTAAATGTTAAAATATCATTGGTCTTGCCAAAGGAGGACAGGCGTAAAACCAAATCATAAAGAGTCAGCGTGTTGTTTAAAGAGTAACTGCTGCTTTGTCACTGAGCGACCCATGTGGTGTTCTTACAGCTTGTGCCTTCCCCGAGGCCAGAGAGAATGAATGGGCCTTCAGAACCCTAACCAAATAACTGTTCCATGAAAGTAGTTTGACTGAAAATTACAAAGATCCATTCAAGACTATTAAATGAAATACATATTTACAACAAGACTCATAATCTGGTTGATGACTTTTTTCCAGCAGCGTGAACCCAGTTTTGACTCTTAAGGTAAATCGTCACATTTCGTCACATTTAAGCCCTGAAAGAAAACCCAGATTTACTGTACATAAGACATTCAACAATTTCATATCATTTTCTTTTTTTATTTACAATTCTGAGGTTCACAAACCACATTTTTGTATATATATATATATATATATATATATATATATATATATATATGTATATTCTTTTTTAAAAAATAACATTATTTATATTTTAAACATCTTTACATCTAAATACATAAAGCCATTTTTCTTTTGCACAGCAAAGATATGACATTAATGTTTTTGGGCAACATACCAACAGTATGTACATGGTAATCAACATAATACTTAAAAGAAGAATTCCACAACAGTGCAAAATCAAATAAATGAAAAGGGTGACAGGAACATTAAGATGATGATTGTTTACACCCACTCAATACCTAAGAACAAAATGTGCTCTAAAAGAGGCATGGGCTTTTTTTCAATCATGTTTGGAGCAAGTTTAAACAGAAAAAAAAGTCTATTTTCAAGTGAGACAAAAAGGGTTAGGTAAACAAGCTTGATTCTACAACAAATCCTCTTAAATAAAAGACATGGAATTAGTGCCGTTCATCCTAAAGCCACTGCAACTTTGTCGATTGACCAGTTATCTGTCAACCAGACGTGCACTTGTTTTCCTTATTATTCTGTGTTTACACCATCTTAAAATATCTTTTAGTAGCCTAATTACTGGGTAACTCCACGTGGCAGTAAGAACCTCAGATGATCTTTTCTGGATCATCTCAATTAGTTGTAGAGGCACAGACTAGACAGACACTCCAACACAAAGTTAACGACAGAGGAAATATTTCTTGCGGAGTCATTGTGGCTCAACAAACCACTGTGCCCAGAAATGTCTGAAGTTATTCAGGCAATTTCCTGCACCTTTACCTCTTCAAACCCGTTAGTGATTGCAGGTGGCTCCTGGTTGCCTTCAATAGAGGATTCACTCCCCGTGCTCTCCCCAGAGAGGAGTCTGGTGACTCTGAGGTCAGCTTTCAGTGTCTGCACGTCGTTTCCTATGCTCATTTCTCCCAAGTCATTAATTATCTGAGTCAACTCCTGTTTACCATTGGAAACACAATCATGATCTGTATCTAGGATGTCCTCACACTCAAAGTGCATCGCTTTCTCCTCTTCTTCTTCGCCGACCAAGTCTTCTGTAATGGAGCCCAGCTTAGGCGCGCTCCGGCTGCGCTCCACCGGAGGTTTGTAGTAACACTGTCCGTTCAGCAGCTTCCTAAGGGGGACTAACGGGATCGTTTGCTCCCCTATGAGCTGCTGCTGCTGGTGCCTGGCATCGTCCCTCCGCTTAAGTCTTTTGAACTCGGCCAGGGCTGTGGCCGAGGTCTGGTAAAGAAGCAGCGCCATGGCCTTTGCCTTCTCCGGCTTGGACACTAACACTGCGTGGCAGCGCAGCATCACGGCCTTGTGCTTCATCTCATGCCTGTAAATCCAAGCGAAAATCTTGGGTAGCCGTGGGTCCGCGACGCAGTAGGTTATCCGGTGCAGCAAGTACAAGTGTCCCGGCCTCCTCGCTTTGTCATCCACATGCACCATACGGATGCCCTGCGAGCTGATGGTCAGCCTCATCTTGGTGCCGTTCTTGCCCATATCGCTTTTGCCCCAGATCTTGCTCACCGCAACGTCCGTGCAGCCGTCTCCTTTAGACTGGATAGTGGTGGCATTCCCCAGGTAGAGCACTGTGTAGGTGGGGTCCTCGCTGGTGATCTTCACCTTTTTCCTCTTTGACTTAAACATGCTGCCCACCCTGTTGATCGCGCTCTCGGGGCAGGACTTGGCAAAGGAGGTGAGCGCAGAGTAGTTGAGACTCACCGCATAGCCCTTCTGCTTGGACTGCTTGTCTTCCTCAATCAAGTCGAACTTATTCTTCTTCCAAGGCAGCATTTTATCGTTGTTTCCAGTCAACAGCAACACTGAGAGAGAAAGAAAAAATAAATAAACTTAATACCACTACGAAATGCTAGTGAGGTGTTTACTGCCTGTCAGGTCATTTATGAGCTACTCTATGGCAACTGAACTCTAAAACACCGTACTTTATCTGTCCATCCTCTAAAGGACCCTCATCCATTGTAATGCCGCCCCATATAACTGTAACGCAGAGTACAGTCTGCTGATGCGGGGAGAATTTCTTGGGTAATATACAGGGAGAAACCATTTCAGCGTGACTGCGGGGGGGACTGAACCAAGTGAGATTAAACTTGGATTGGCAAATTAATTTGCACTTGAACAATGCTGTATACATCTAACGAATCCGAATGTATCTATTGTGTCCTTTGTGTACATATAAACTATTATACATAAATAGTTAATATTTTTTTTGATCAAGTTTCATAAAAAAAAGCACCGCATGTACTAACAAAACATTGGCTGACAAGGACTTTACTTAGACCGGCAATCCTTGGCATTTTCATATTGTTATACAGAAAAAAATAATGAAATAAAAAAATGAAATTTCTTTAGGAATATAAGTGAAAGGAAAACGAAATTATTACGTTTAGAACTGATGAACTGGATAGTTTCTGATTGGTACTGTTTCATTCCGTTTTTAAAGCTGGGCTGTTATAATTGCTCTTAACTGTTCCCCTTCTCGAATGAAATTCACTCATTTTAAATTAATATTAAATAATTTCTTCTATCACACTTAAAATAGACCAAAGTATTAACGCAGAGGCAACGTATTTACTAGTCCATGTCAGGCCATCATTCGTTTTTGTGGAAGACGGCGTTAGAGCAATTCTGAGACTGCTGTTTTATGCTGCCATCTTTTGGTTCTCTTCAGAAGTGCGTACATTTATCCCATAGAAGCCTCTTTGTGGAAGAGCATTTATGTGTTATTTTACCGTGTTTTTAAAGACAAAAAATATTTTGACAGTTTCAGCCTCTGTTTAAATAATAGTTTCCTATTAATTAGATACACATATATATTACATATTTCTAATTTGTTATGCAATAGGAACGTTTGTTTTTTCACTCAGTTTCTTCAGGGCACATTTATGTGCTGGCCGGGTAACTAGAAAGAACCGTAACTACGTAATCATCGCTGTCTATTATAAACTGATTTAATAATGTATGTTAATGATTTAAGAAAGGAATTACTTCGCTTTTTTTAAAAAAAAAAAAAAAACAAAACAAAACACAAACAAAAAAACGCCTATTTGTTTATGGAAAAGGCTTATTCAATTTTCAAAACAGGTCCGTTGCAACTCTCAGGATATGTGATCACAGTGGTCTGTCCCACTTCCGCTCTATACGACAACAACGTAGTGCACATGGAGCTGAGTAGCTAGCAAGGGAGTCAGATTAGTTCGGGGACACATTTATATTACCGTATTGTTTTGTCAAGTGATAACATCAGAAGTTACTATGGGTAAGAAGAAAGCTGGCGGAGGAGGCGGACTGGGCAGAGCCCTGATTAAGGAGAGACTTCAGGCAAACCGAGGAAACAAGAAGGCCGACTCGTGGGTATGACATGGAAACAACTAGCTTATATCAAACTCTTCAAGATGAGTCATGGAGATAGTTATCCGGTGGTGCGTTACATAGTATTATGTATGGACATAAATCATCAAGAAGCTTTATTGATTTTTTTTTGGAACCGTTCATGGAGTTGCTGCTATTACTCACAGTGTGTTTGTGATTCAAAAGTATCACGGAGAATAAAGACTACCATAATAGGTAAATTGTGGTGCTACTCAATGTTATTTGCACTAATATGCGTTTTCGGTGGTCTTTTTTTCACATTTCCAGCTTCACACCAGTGAACTGAATGATGGGTATGATTGGGGACGGCTGAACCTGCAGTCAGTGACGGAACAAAGCTCCATGGATGATTTTCTGGCCACTGCTGAACTGGCAGGAACAGAGTTTGTTGCTGGTAAGTAATATTAACATTATTTCAAATTGAATGTGGATATTGTAGATAATACTTTACTTTCAGTCCAAAGTCAGGGGACTATGGAGCCCCTAAAGGGACATGGGGAAAAATAAACAAGAAGAACTATCTCGTGCTCACGAGATACATGTTGGCATGATCTCCACTGCGTTCCAGCCCACTCCACTGCATGTCAAAATGGTTCATTTGTATGAATGAATATTTTTGATACTATTTATCCCGGGAAAGAAATTACCAACGACCTGTCAGTATTTAGTGGGTGAATGGGAGAGAGACGTCTACAACATCAATTCAGACTTTCATTTACAGAACATCGTGATTCTTAAGTGACACGAGACAGAAAAAGATGCAAATCACCCCCCATCACATATGTGGATTTGCAGTGATTCGCAACGAATTAATTTATCACATTTTTTATCATGTTCATGTGTAATCATGCTCAAATGACCAGAACATACATACAGTATAACAAAATAATCACGGTTACAACACTGTTGTAAGTGATTATTGTGATGAAGTGATAAACTAATCCAGTGTGAATCAGCATCTCGGTAATGGGAGGGCTTTTGTTTGAATCCCATGTTTTTCTGTCTCATGTCACTAAATCACGATGTAAATGAAAGTGTGGACTGATGTTAGGGAGTACAGTGGAGATGTCTCTGACCTATTCACCTGTCTAGACAGATGAAATCATTAAATCAAGCATTTTGTTTATCAGCAAATGTGGAGCTGGATTAAATACTGACAGGTCATTGCTAATTTCTTCCCCAGGATACGATCAAAAATATATTTGATATTATCCATTATAATTTACTAAAGTAGCTAAAGCTGTCTCGGACATGCAGTGGAGTGAGGTGGAAATAGCAGAGGTCGCGCCGTGCGAATGCCCCACATGAAACACAGACGTAGGGTTGATACCTGAATTACAGGACGTCACAGGTGAAACTAGTCCCATGCAAATACATCTTTCATCTTGTGCACCCCCTAGAGACAGCTCGTGCCTGAGATACTTGTCTCATGAGCATGAGTTATTATCTTGTGAGCACTACATAGTTCTTATTTATTTTTTTCTATATATTTTTTTCTTTTTATGTCCCTTTAGGGGTTCTGTAGTGGACACTTCTCGCACATTGTTGTGTTAATTTACTGAGTTGTATTCAGCCTCCTTGGAACTCTGTTTCCTTGTATAAAACTTATGTTTTGTAAGTTTATTCCGCTGCTCATTACGTTTCATGCGTGTTCTTTTGTCTTCTTAGAGAAACTCAATATCAAGTTTGTGCCAGCTGAAGCTAGAGCAGGCTTATTAACAGCAGAGGAGAAAAACAGGTTGAAGAAGCTGCACAAAGACAATGAGCATTTCCTTAGAATTCCTAGACGGTAAGTTGAACAGATCTAGTTAATTTCGTACACATTATATGCAGAACATACAGAGTAAGTGTCTTCTCGTTTCAAGCCCTCACTGGGACGGAAGTACCAGTCCAGAAGTCCTTCAGCAGGCAGAGAAAGATAGTTTCTTGGAGTGGAGGCGAGAACTTGCCCAGTATGTAATAATCTATGCTCTTAATTGAGCTTTTCTATGTTAATAGACTGACTCAAAGGCTTTGTACCATGCAGGGATTTGTTACATTCTCTAACATATACTTTATGATACATTTGTGTTGTATAACTGATGTCAGTAATTTAGTTAATTGTAAGTGTTGTTTTCAAAGACTGGAAGAGGAACAGAAATTAATTCTCACCCCATTTGAGAGGAACCTTGAATTCTGGAGACAGCTGTGGAGGGTGATTGAGAGGAGGTAAAAACAAAATCAGTGTTACTGCTATGCTATGAGTTATTACTTGTCTGTAATGAAGAATGAGTTTTCTTTATTTGATACTAAAGAAAAAAATGTTTTTGTGTTTTTTCTTAGTGATATTGTCGTTCAAATTGTTGATGCCAGAAATCCCATGCTGTTCAGATGTCTTGACCTGGTAAATATGTTAATATATGTTTCTCAGTGACCTAGGCCTTCTTCAGAATACACTCTTGAAAAAAATCTTAGGACTGGGGGAAAAGTATTTCCATGTTGAATTGGTTGATCATAACCAGGTTGTAAGTAGAGCTTCAGAATGCAACTGGAGTAAGGTACAAAAAAATAAATTCTAGGCAACTTTTTTGAAAACTGCATCTAAACCCAGGTTGTTCATCGGGTGATCAAAAATTTAAGACCATGGTCTTAAAAAGGATGAATCTTTTAAAATCTGGAGTTTATCCAATTTTTCTTAGACTGAGCACTAACAAGCTTTTTTTTCATCCACATTGCTTGGTCACAGCAGCTCAGTTTTACACTAGCAAAAAGAAAAACAGGTGAAAGTAGTTAATAGCAATAAAAAATAATGAAGGCCCTTACTGATGCTGACTTAAGCCCAGTACCCATGAGATGGCACCTGCGAGGCTTTGAAGAACGAAAAAATGTCTTCAAAGGCCACGCCACAAAGTTACCCATCTGGACTTTGTGATGGAGCAACAAACATGGGACACTGAAAGGTGGAAGAACGTATTATTCTTTGACAAAAACAGATGTCACTTTCAGACGGTGGGAACACTGCATGGAGCAATGTTCCCACCAGCCCCCTGGAAACACTCGGAAAACGAATTTTGAAGTGATCAGCAAGAATGGTGGGGCTGCTCACTACTGAGTCCTTTTTTGACATTTTTAGGTCCTGTTTTGGGTCAGCTGATTAACAGTCTGTTTGAAAATGCAGTTTTTGGTTTTTTTTTTTTGTCTCTTGCTCCAGTTTCTTCTTTTTGCATTTTGGAGTTCTACTTACAGTTTGGTTAGTCCAACAGTATAAAATGCAAATTCTTGTAATTTTTCTCGCAGTCCTATAATTTTGTTCAGGAGTGTAGGTGCTCAAAATGCTGGTGTCTTCATTTATAGAGTTGACGAAATCTTTATTATTGGACTTACGTGCCAGTAAATTAATCTGTAAGTCAGTAGACCCCTTTCTGCAACCAGCTGGAATACTGTATCAATGTGTACTTCTCATTTATGTTCTAGTGACTGAGAAACTTGTTTCCTGTTGTGTGCCTCCAGGAGTCGTATGTGAAAGAGGTTTCAGGGGATAAGGTGAACATGCTTCTTGTGAACAAAGCTGACCTGCTGACCAGGGAGCAGAGGCGAGCCTGGGCCAAACACTTTGAGAAAGAGGGACTGAGGGCAGTTTTCTGGTCTGCCCTGGTTGAAGGCGAGAGGCTGGATGCAGAGGAAAAGGTGAGGAGGTGGAAGTGAAAGTGTGATAACCACTGGATTAGACACTGGTCAAAAAAAACTAAAGCAAGACTTTTTGATTGAGTTTTGCATCAAATCAGTTAGCTCGGAGATACTGATCTGGTCAGTGAATTAGCAGAGGGGGTTGTTAATCAGTTTCACCTGCATTGGTTTTAGTTGCACTAGAAGGACAATAATGAGACCGTCCTCAGAACAGGAACAGTTTACAGGTACAGGTGGAGGCCATTGACATTTTTTCCTTTTTCATCTTTTCTGACTGCTTTTCACTAGTTTTTGGCTAGGGTCATTGTCACTACTGGTAGTATGAGGCGATAACTGGACCCTACAGAGTGTGGGTGTCAAACTCATTTGTCTCAGATGTGTCCCTTTGTTTTAATGCAGAGACGTACCTAATGAAAATGGTTATGTTTAATGAACTATCCTTTTAAAACATCAACATTCATTTTTAAAAACATTTGATCAACAACCTGAAATTTATTGAGAAAAATAAGTGCAATTTCTGCACATTGCTGCCATCTGCTGTTTAGTTCTGGGTTTCAGTATTGTATTATGAACATGACTGTGACTAGATCAAACAGGTACCAATTTTATTGAAAAAAAAGCTCTTAATGTCCTATTCTCACACCTGGGCGAATTCATCTCGCGGGACAGAACACCTCTGGTACGTTATGTCTCAGGTTGCACCTTGGACTGTTCAGGAGCTCAGTGATGGCCTGGGCCAGATCAGTATCAGTATAGATATCAAGCATGATTTATTTTACCCAGTAAGATTTGAAGTGTTCCTTTAAAATTTTAAGCAGTGTAATTCTATGTTAAATACATCCATTAGAAGCAGATAACTTTGTGGACACACATTCCTTCATCACGTGGATGTGAATGATATCAGGATGTTTTGATAAAGAAAAGTCACACACTTGAGTATCTTCACAAGTGTGTTCAATAAGCATAATGATAAATGTCTCCTCTCACAGGGCATGGAAATGGGCAATCCAGAGAGTGTAGAGAGTGATATCGAAGAAGAAGGAGAGCCAGATAATGGAGACTCCAGACAGAAAGAGCCAGATATAGAGGAGGAGGAGGAAGAAAACGTTACTGTAGATGAGGAGGACTGGCACACCTGTTCAGAAGACGAGGAAGAAGCAGAGAAAGGAACTGCTGGTTCGTCAAATGAATCTTTCCACAACTCCAGCCGACTGCTCCGCAAGGATGAGCTGCTGAACATATTTAAGTCCGTTCACGATGATCCCAAGTGCAAGGAAGGACAACTGACAGTGGGACTGGTAGGTAAAAGGTTGTGTCTATATGTCTGTGTGTGTGTGTGTGTGTGTGTGTGTGTGTGTGTGTATATACAGTGGTCAAAAGTTTTAGAACACCCTAATTTTCCAGTTATTTATTGCAATTCAAGTCATGCAAGCCCAATGAATAGATTGAAATGGTACAAAGGTAAGTACTGAACAGTCAGAGGTTAAAAAAAACATTTGGTTACCCAAAACTGAAAAATAATGTACATTTCAGAATTATACAAAAAGGCCTTTTCCAGGGAACATGAAGTGGTTTAACAATTTAAAGCTGTTCTGCAGCCGTGAAGGTTGAATCAGCCTTGAAAGCTGCTGCTACTAATTCCTACAGGTGTTCCAACTTTTCTGGATTACTTTCAGCCCCCTCTGTCTGCATAAAAGCAGTGTTGGAACACACTGTGGTACCAGACCCTCATGAGCATCAGGTGAACAGTATTGTACTGCAGAAAGTAATGTGTTGTGAGAAAAAGGCAATTAACAATGGAAGAGAGACAGACCATCATAACACTTAAAAATGTAGGTCTTTCCTACAGCGAACTTGCAAAGAAAGTCAAGGTGTCA
Source organism: Mugil cephalus (assembly GCF_022458985.1). Lineage (NCBI taxonomy): Eukaryota > Metazoa > Chordata > Actinopteri > Mugiliformes > Mugilidae > Mugil > Mugil cephalus. Next base: position 1,107,290 of record NC_061775.1, on the reverse strand, counting down.
GTGAGTACAGTTTTCTTCACCATCAGAAGGCTCAGAAACTGGGGGAAACTCTGACGGGAAGCGGTCTAGCAGACCCAAAGCCACAACTGAATCAGAGGACAAGTTTCTGAGAGTTAACAGCTTGCATGATAGGCGGCTCACAGGACGACAGCTTCAAGCTCAGCTTAATAGAAGTCGTAGTAAGCAAGTCTCAGTTTTAACTATGAAGAGAAGACTTGGAGCTGCAGGTTTGACAGGAAGAGTTGCAGCAAGAAAGCCATTGCTAAGATGTCAGAATAAGACAGACTTAAACCCCATCAAGCTGGTTTGGGATGAACTGGACAGAAGAGTGAAAGCCAAGCAACCTACAAGTGCCACACATTTATAGGAACTTCTGCAACAGACTTGGGAAGAACTTTCTGAAGAATATTTGATTTCTACTGTAGAAAGAATGCCATGAGTGTGTTGAGCTGTTATATTTGCCAAAGGTGGCTACTTTGATGAGTCAAAAGTTTAGAATACATTTTGGTCTATGAATTGATTCCATGATTTCTTCACCTCAAATTGCTTATTTGTTCTATGCTTTCATTTCAGAGTGCAATGACACAAGAAACTGAACAATTTTCAGTAAAAAAAAAACTGCAAAAAGTGTGGTGTTCTAAAACCTTTGACCAGTAGTGTGTGTGTATGTGTATATATATGTAAGGCATCTTGTGAGTTTTCAGTTTGCGTTACTCATAAATGCCATTGAAATCAGTTGCAGAATTTACTAGGATTGTTTTCTATATTTGTTCTTGGGGAAGGATTTTGTACCTCTTGTATAAGGAAAGAAAAATTCGTATGAATTGTTGAGAGTGGAAAGGAGCATTTTCCACAGTACTTATTTATTTTAAAGCAAGTACGTCTTTGTCCTGCGTGAATTCAATAGGTCGGGTATCCTAATGTGGGAAAGAGTTCGACCATCAACACTATCTTGAGGAACAAGAAGGTGTCTGTTTCAGCCACTCCTGGACACACTAAACACTTTCAGGTACAGTGTTACAAGCTATTTGATTTCAAGCCATGGATTCCATCAGCAAAATGCTTATGGTTGCATCGGTTTACTCTTCTTTTCATAGACCTTATACGTGGAGCCAGGCCTGTGTCTCTGTGACTGCCCTGGTCTCGTCATGCCCTCATTTGTTTCTACCAAAGCTGAGATGATCTGCTCTGGGATTTTGCCCATCGACCAGATGAGAGATCACGTCCCTGCCGTCTCCCTTATATCTTTTAAATAACATAGTGTTCTGCTGGTGGTTAATAATATACTGCACCTAAATTCACACAGTTCAGTTCCTTAATGCATTTATTACATTTGTCAAACAGTCCCTCGGCATGTGTTAGAAGGCACCTATGGCATCAACATCATCAGACCACGAGAAGATGAAGATCCTGACCGGCCCCCATCCTCAGAGGAGCTGCTCATGGCTTATGGATGTGAGACTACCAAACATTTATAATTTTCATTAGGGCCGGTTCTTTAAGATTTAAGATGAATTAACTACACAAAAATTAACGTGTTAAAAATAATAAACGCATTTAATCACACTTATTTTTGCACTGCGGAACGTTTCTCACTGGACGAGTTTCAGGCGAACCGATTATAGGTCACAAAAACACAGCACAAAAACAGCCGCTGACACTGACCACTGCCTGAGGAGTTTTAATGTAGCCCAAACGCAGCTCAAACGGACCTGGTGCCTCAGCACGGCAACCAAGCCTTGATAAACACACCTGATCCACGCCAGTTTATAGTATCCTCCCGTATTTTAGCTGCTCGCTACCAGAGCTTCATTTAAAAAACAAAGCTCTCGTTGTGGTGGTGGAGTTTCCTCTATTGTGCTCAGATATAGGTACAGACCTGTCACTGTCTCACGGTGCATTTCATTATAGGACTTCAGCCTCAGAGCTCTCTGTCTTCAGACTGTCCCGACCTGTCCCGACCTGTCCCAGAGCATCACACAGGGACAACATGGAGCTGCCTGTGTGATTGGTTACTTAGTTTTATTGATGTTTACATCAAGCTGAGTTCAAAATCAGTTTATGCTACTGTGATTTGCATCCCTAGTCTGTTGGTCTTGGTTAAATACCATCGTGGTTAAAAAAGTAAACAATGTTTTGTTGCTGAAGCTTATGTATTCAGTCATTACTCAATGGTAGATTGAGACCAAAGTCCGTGTGAAAAAAATGCTTCTCACTGTTCTCACGTCAAATATTTATATGTGATTAAAAATGCGATTAATTTGGATTAATTAATGACAAAGCCTCTAATTAATTAGATTAATTTTTTAATCGAGTCCTGGCCCTAATTTTTTATAAATGTTTCTATATAGAATATAGAGAATGACAGCATTCAACTCTGAAATCCAAAATGCATTTTTAAGTAACACTTGGAACACTTCATCATTTTATTTACTATTTCAATTCTGCTAATGTGTGTATGTTAAGAACTTCGTTAGGGATTGTTTCAGCAATTTATTTTTTTGCTAGAGTTGCATGAAGTAAATTATCGTGTTTTCTGTTTCAGACATGAGAGGTTTCATGACTTCACATGGCCAGCCTGATCAGCCCAGATCAGCGCGGTACATCCTGAAGGATTATGTCAACGTAAGTTTTGGTCACGTCAGTTGAAAAAAATGTGTTGTATCTCTAGTTTTTGCTTATTGTTCTGCCTTATATTGGCCCCGAATTTGCTTCAGATCTGCCTTTAGAGGTCTTGAGTTGTATCATTTAGAGTGTAGACTTGGTGTTAACTAGTTTTGTGCCATGCAAACACTAATAAAGAAAGCCAAACACAGTATGGCTAATAAAGTTTTTCTCACAGGGCAAGCTTCTGTACTGCCATCCTCCTCCTCATATTAAAGCTGAAGATTTCCAGCCACAGCACAGCAAGTTCCAGAGACGAGACCTAGAAAACTGTGACCTCTCCACAAACAACCCACGGAAAATCAAGAGAATTGAAAACGTAGTTGATAAGAACTTCTTCCATCAGGTAAAATACCCTTACTGATTTAATCTTTATTATGAATTCTAGTTGTCAGAGAATAAATCCTTTGTCGTTGATGGACTTTAGGAGAATGTGCGGGCACTTTCCAAAGGAGTTCAGTCTGTCATGGGCTACAAACCAGGCAGTGGACCCGTCGGCCCAGGTAAAGCTGAATCGGAGACAGCGGTGGGCAAACCCTGGAAAAAACATGGCAACAGGAACAAGAAAGAGAAAGTGCGTCGGATTACTAAGCACCTAGATGCCTGACCTGAACTGACCTGATGATGTGATATCAAAGCTTTTGAAATTACTGATCTGTTCTGCTGGCGTGGAAAAGTACAACTCACATGTGATAGCATGGGGATTAATATTGAGAAGACTGTAGGTAGATAAAGGCCTCTTAATCTTCCGAGTATGGAAAGGTCAGGTTGTCTTGATATTAAGTAACGAGATGCACAGTCTGTCTTGTACTGCTCTGGTTTGGAGATCACATTGGTCCAATTCATTCCATTAACTGGATCACCTGTTGCACAGCAACTGACGGACTCAACATCCACAGTGTGACAAATTTATAATAAAGTACCGTCATATTCAAATGGCACATCAGAGTCTTTATTAAACAATTACATTAGTTATGAAATAATTACATTAAATACTGTTTTTTATCAATGCGACTGATGTTTTCTCATTGAGTTGCAGAATAAAATGAATATTTTCATGTTTTTGTGTTGTTTCTTTGCTACATTTCCACTGACTTATATTTGAGTAGCGCTACACAATGCTATGTTGGAAAGAAACAAGTTGAATAATATTATTCTATTGGTCTATTGTTGGGAAGTACTGTCTCAATTTGTGGGGGTCTTTTCTCATTCTCTACTCTTAAACACACACCAAAGGAGATCTCTTAGCGCAGTGGGTGAACCCACTCAATAATAAATAAGACATAAATTAAAGCAGAATGCCCCCAACAAAATATCCACCTGCTTCATAAATCTTGAGTGGGTCATCTAACATTTACGTAAAACTCCAATACCTGTGCTAATTTTGTGAGAGTAATTTGGTAGATACGTAAGTGTATACATTGTCCCTGCAATGATTTTGGTAGAGATAATTTGCCTCATGACACAGATGGACGTCTCCAACATCCATGCGTTTTATATTTGTCTTTTGTAAGCCCCTCCCCCCTGGATCCACAATGCTACTGTGTGTTTGACGCGCGAGCCTCTTTGATGCTTGAACGAAGCAATGGCATGATTTATTTCTGTTATTAGTACGATAAAGTGGAGAGAAGCACAATGAGCGCTGGTGATCATTTCCGTGGAAGCTCAAACTATTTCCAGAGCAGTCTGGTCGTTTTTTGGGTTGATTCAGTTGCCACTTGTTTTTCTCGTGACGCAAACAAACTTTGTGTCTCCGTGGGTCTCACCTTGCTTTCTGCGCTGCTCTTGCTGCTGTCATGTCTTCTGTAAGTACATTCTGATTCATTGTTTCTCACAGATGAGCCATAAACTTTAACCTGTGATAACATTTTAAGGGTCGTGAATCACAAGCGCAATTTTCGGGGAGAAAATGCGAGAGAAAACATAATTGTTTTCTACTGCTTCCTCGGTAACCTGTGCAGCACAGTAGGAGCCATTCTGTCCAGACAGCTGCATATTCAGGTAACAACCTTTTTATCAAAGTACCGTTCATCATTTGCATACATTAACTGTAGCATACTGCTGTCTCCTCTGTAGATTTTTATGGGCGCTTTCGCTGCTGCTGTGGATGCACTGAATTGTATTTTTTGCTGCTGTCCAGTGATTCTGTGCTGGAACTCCAAACCAGGTAGTGAAGTCCCACATCTCACTGTTGCAAACCTTATAATTTTTAGACAATCGAGCGAATGTACCAAGTTCAAAATAAGTGCACTAGGTAGCACAGGTGTTTTAAATATCGACATTCAGCTGGTTAAGACCTTTAGGCAAAACAGCAAAGAGACTTATCAGAGAAACTCTGTAGATAACTAAACAAATGAACAGGAGACTTGTTTAAAAGGTTTCTGACTGTAAGTATCTTTTGGTATGCTTCTTTAGAAAGAAGGCTGCGGATGTTGAAGAGGCGGAGAAGACAGCATCTGCTGGCAGTGTGTGTGCTGATGGTGGTTGCGGGAGGTTTTCTGAAGTCCAGGGTCACCCACTCTCCTGCATTTGGGCCTGCCTTAGGGAGGACACTGCTGCAGGACCCTTTCCAAGCCTCCAGCTGGAGTCCGTCAATGGTGTGGTCAAACTGACAAATGAATGTGCTCAGTGAACATTGATATGTGCTGAAATAATATGGCAGTGCATATTGTCTATGTGCGTTTGGACATAAGTCACACAAGTCATACTCAGCAGTACTGACCAGTTCTTAAATTGTGCGTCCACCAATCTGACATCGCAGGATTCATGTCACTTTGGTGTGTTTAGACTATCCGTACCTTCTTGTTGTATGTGAGATGTTAACAACTTAAAATTGTTCTCCTAAAGGACTACACAGAAATCCTGGGATACATACTTGGGCTGCTGTCCTTCGTCATCGTCTTTACCTCCAAGTTCCCTGCTCTCTGCAGAGCAGTAAGTGACCAAATAATACATCTTTCCCAAAACAGTTTCCATTGTTAAATTCATTTTACCACAGTGGTATGTATTTTTTTTCTCTAGTGCAGAGGACAGATGCTAAGCCAGGTCTGTATCATTTCTGGACTTTTGTGCTCACTGGCTGGTGGCCTGTACACGGCTGCCATACTCCTGTATGACACTCAGTTTGGGTATCTTATGAGAGTCATGCCGTGGCTTCTGTCATCAATAGGCTGTGCCACCCTGGAGCTTCTTGTATCCTTTTATGACATAGTATACCCACATCTTACTCACCCTGTTTAAACATGCATTAGCAGCTCAATATTGATTCAGCTTGTGAAGACATGTATATGTTCTAAACAGAAAAGATACTGATCAACAGAATTATTGAAGAGATGGAGGTGTACACTAATCTCTATAAAGTGACATTGTCATTTTACAGTAGATTAGTATTGACCAATCATGTTTATACTGGCTTTGGTTGCAGGAAAAAGGATGAGTTGAGTAGTATGTAAAGAAGCTAAGAAGTCAAAGAAGTTATCTCTCAACACCTAGTTTTTATGCCTCAAATTAATAGTTGGACTGTAAACAAGGATCAAAGCATGGAACAGCTTTGTTTGCTATTACTATGACACATACTTTTGTGGAAACTATATTCCCTGATGGCTGTGGCCTCTTTCAGCAGGATAATGCACCCTGTCTCAAAGCAAAAAGGGGTCAGGAATGGTTTGAGGAGCAGAAAAACGTGTCTGCGGTGTTGATTTGGCCTCCAAATTCCCCATATCCAATCAGACATCATTGAGATGTGCTGCAGCAAAAGGGGGACCAGCACAATATTGGGAAGGTGGTCATATTGTTATACCAGATCGATATATAATACAACTACATTTAGATGAGTTGCTGGAATATGTGTAAATAGTATTGATGTGGGTTTGTTGAACTTTACCCCGCATTGCTAGATTTTAGTCATCTATTGGGCCAAGAAGCAAAGCAGGCAGCAGTCTGTGAGGGTATCTCCAGACACAGAGAGACTTTTATGTGGCATCCCTGCAGAGGATAACGCTGTCATAAAAAGACAGAGAAAAACACAAATACCTTCATCAGCACAACCAAAAGTAAGTTTATGCTGAATCATACATGACTTCTGCAAGATGTGAGTTATTTGCATAATATGCTTGCTAATAATGCTTCCTCAGTAACGTCTTGGTTTTAAGATGGAAGTGGTCAACCTTTGTCTTCATAGGACAGAAATGTACGGAAATTGACTGAGATGGGCTGTTATATGGATGTCAGCGGTCAACCTCAACAAAAAGTAAGCAAAGAATGCTTTGCATTGCACACTTGATATGAAATCTTCCCTGCATACTTTCTTGACCTCATTCGATTGTTATTCTAGCAAATGGATGTTTTTTATTATTTGCAGATGATCCGTGAGGAGGTGAGATTGTCTAAGAAGGAGGTGGAGAATTCACCGCTCAGAGTCAAAAGCCTTTGCTCCACAGATACGTCCTATGACTCCTCAACAGCCAGCTCTGATCTGGAGGTGGGTTGGAGTTCTCAGTTATGAATTTCCTGTTGTTTTAAAACAGGCACATACACACTGAATTCTGCATTCATAATATTTTAAAGCAAAGCTTTACTTTTTTGCAATTGTGAATACCAAAAGTGATTAAAATGTATTATTTAGAAACAAGTCTGTCAACAAATAAATGTACTTTTCCCAAAGTGCCACTAGGCGGTGACAGCATGTCGACTCATAGAAGGGTGTGAATTGAATCTGTCCCACTATTGAGTTCTGGCCTGCACAATGCAGCATTGAAGTTCATGAAATCATCATCAATTGCTTTACTTTTTTGTTGCGCAACAATGGGAGCAACACAGGTGTACAAAATACATACATACACATAGCATATTGAATGCTAACATAATACATAGTAGAGACTAATGCTAACTGACTGAAAGAATTTTGCCTTTTTTCACTATGTTTCCCTGGGGATAAACAGGAAAATCTGATGTCTCACAGAGCCGTATGTGATTTTGAGTCATTGTGATATGAATAAACATCTGGAGACAGCCTGATAGAATTGTCATTATGACTGCCATGCTTCCAGACATTTGATTTACTGTCACTGGGTTTTCTTATTATTTGTCTTAAGGGAATGGCATTTACTTGTCTAAATGTTAGAATCCAACAGCTAGAAAAACTGAAGAATAAGAAGAAGTAATGGTGAGGATAACGTTTATTCTGCATACATAGTACTTTCCACATGTGACTCTGGGGAAGTAAGTCAGAAGACAACCGTCAGGGGTTCTTGTAAGAAGTCAAAAGTCAGCATACTTGTGGGACTGATGAGTTGTATTCTGTGTAGAGACATGTGTGTATGAGAGTTTGTGGGTGAAATTGAAGCAAATGGAAAGCTCTGTATTTGAATTTGTCCTGCAGTTACACTTGTTCCACAATTTGAAATATCGTTTTAGTAGACGGTTCACATTTATATAATTTTCCCTCTTTGAATTGCATAGTTTGAGTTTGTAATGGTAGCGAAATTACAAGATTTTTCTTTTTTGGGCCTTGTTGCTCACAACCACAAGAACAACTCCCTTACTGTGCTGCTGTAGAAAGCCAAGTTGGAGGATGTCATTTAATCAGAAACAAAGCCAAATGGTGTAAGCACAAACAATTGCAGGTTGATACTATTTACCAGACAGGAAAAAGCAAATGACGGGCATTCTCTTAGCACAGTTGGTGCGCTAAAGAAATAAGAGGGATTCAACAAAGTCTTTAGATTGAGTACATATGATGTATGTTTAAAGCATACAACTTAATTTTATAGTGAAAACTGATCCTCTTGACTGAGGGAGGTCTGTTAGCTCTACACACAAGTACCTCCAAATATTCAACATTTATTCTCAATCTAAAGTAAGAACTGTAGTGCCACTTATTTTGCAGCACCATTCAAACTCGGTGCTGTGTAAAAGATCAGAAATAAAGTTGTGATTACATAATTTGTAGGGGCATCTGGAGTACATAGTTTAAAGGTAGATGCTTTAAAAACCAGGGCAAATCTGTAAACTTATACTAATAATAGGTAATCTTTGCAAATCTATTGCAGATCAGCACTGAACAAATCTTTAGTCTGGTTTTAGGAGGACAATCCAGCACTACTTCTTGCTACCACTTGCTAGTAAGAATTCACAGAAGGTGTTTGCTTAATGATATAATGGAAATGGTTTCCTTACAAGTTGACTCTGAGTCTAATGTTTAATCCAAAAGGCACAGAACTCCAGATGGGTTCAAGACTGTCAGTAGAACTGTAACTTTTTAATTCATTTCTGTGAATATAACCCAGAAGTTATCTATCATAAAGCCTGTGGATGGTCCTTAACCATAACCTGGTGTAACAGCATATGGTAATAAATTAATGGAGTATCTTATCATATCTTATCTACATTAATAAGGATTTGTCAAGTTTACCTTACATGATATCACCATTGCCAGTGACTCGAAATCTCCATTGTGCTTTGTGTTTCTTGCATATTTATGCTGAGTGTTGGTCCTAGGGGTACAGTGATGGGTGGATTTGTTTGAGAGTTGCCATGTGGCCCAATTGTTCTGCTGTAAAGTATCTTTGATTAAAGACCAACACTGGGCTGGGTCTGTCTGCCTAGGAAATTGTGCAAAATGGGTGCCTTGTCTATAGGCGGCCAGTGCTACCGTCTGCTATTTCGGGAGATGTTTAAGGTCTGTAGTGTGATGCCTGCTGGCCAGGAATTTAACTGTGTGTGAACAATGCTAAACCTTTTGCACTGTAGTAGTTCAGCAGTGGCTTCCATGTACTATTAGCCAACAGACCAGAAAACAAACTGGATCTAACAGGATCTGTATTATTATAATAACGTTTGAATGTCATTAGGATGGGTGCCTCAGACAATTACTACATACACTATTCTTGCACCACATATAGATAAATGCTACTTGAAGTGTGTTTTCCAAAGTTGTTTATCAGACTGCAGCCACCTTTGACAAACTTGTCAATTTGGCAAAGTCTCTATTAAGGATTATAAAACACATCTTGCACCATAGACTAGATCACCAACACAAGAGTACCTGGCCCAACATGAACAAAACATCATTTTGTGACATTCTTAATGAATGAGTTTGCTGTTTTGTTGAAAACCTTTTGAAGATGTTGATGATTCATCCTGCACTCATGTGTGTATAAAAAACATTCTCAAATTTTGATGTCCCTCTTTCCCTGCTGGTTCTCTTTTTCCCAAGCCACACTATATACTTAGGCTGCTGGTTCAGTCTTGTATTTGTGGTGCCTGCTCAAGCAATTGGAGCTGACCAATCAGAGCAGACCGGCCTTTATGGGATTGGGGCAACATCTCTGGTTGTGTTTTTACAAGAAACACGTTAATATGCAGAAAAAAATGCCACTGTTTCACGGAGACTTTAACAGCCCTATGTAGCTTTTATTTTGGCTACAGGTTTAGCGTTTTCCAGTGCACCAGAATGCACATACTGGTTATCTTGACTTCTAGCAAGTAAACTTGGATGTAAACATTGCTGGTTTTCAAATCATTAGTTGCACAGGACCCGTATAATGTCATCCTCATACAGCAGCATTTCTGGATTGGTGTAGCAACAAAATGACCCCAAAGCAGCCCAATATTTTTACCCACAAAACAAAATTGAAACTGTTAATAATATTAGTTATGGCATTAATCATTTATACCTTCATTGAAGAAATAAGAGGTATCTTAACTCTCAACTGTGATTAGCCATTAAAAATACTTCGATTTATTTATCTTTTGCAGTGGGATTTTGAAGCTGTGAATGCAAAGTGGAGTCATCCAACAGCAAAACAACAAGAGGGGAATGAGTTTCCGCTACAAGAGTGGCTAACAAACACCAAACCTTGTTCCATGTCTGCACTCCCACAGAAGACTGAGTGTGAATCTACTCTAAGCTTAGCTAAATGAGTTCTTATTCACACACACGGTGGATTCATTTGAGATTGAATAAAAAGTGCAAACATTGGCTTGTTATCTGTCTTGTTTTGCTGGATGGTTTTATAGTTTAGCTAATGTATGCATTGTGCAGCTTTGCCTCAAATTTATGGCACAGTTGCAAAGCAGCAACTACAGCGAAAATTAAGCCCTCCGAGAACTCGATCACTTTTGAAGGTTTTCTGAAAATACCTTCGCTAATTAAACATTATTACTCCCTTGCTGTCACTCAAGGTTATTGGGTCACATCCTGTATTTTGCTAGTCAACCTGGGTTATCAGGGCTGGACTGGGAAAACAGACAGCAGAGCAGATAAGCACCAGACTAGACGGCCAGGGCTTGTCCGTGCTCTCCATCATTCAGTAGACCTCTGTCCCTCTGTCTTCTCTGAGGCTTTACAAGATGAATCTGGAACAACATACCAGGGCATTTTTAACTCAATGGACTTCCTAAGGGCTGATAACAAAACAATACACAGATTAGAGAAAAGTTAGAAACCACATTTTACTCCTCCCTGTTACATTTCCTCAAATGACATGTCTGAGACACATGACAAATGACAAATGAGAAGCAACTAATGAAATTCAACAGATTAATTAGATATTAGTGTAACCTAGCAGCCAGTTTTTGGCTGTTATATGACTCACTAGTTTTGAGTGGAAGATAATTAAATATTTACTGAATATTATGTGATCTGATCTCATTAAGTCATTGGTCTACCAGTCTTTCTTCATGAAAGATTATGTGCAACTGTAGAAAATAACAAAAGGCTTTTTTATCCTTTGACAAATATGAAGAATGTATTTCATAGGAAAATGGAATTGCTTTCAACGTTTGTTTTAAGTGGATTTTCCAACATTTTTTAAGGCATAAAATCCTTCCTAATATTGTAAACATGCCTTCAACCAGTATGTCGCAGTCCTGCTGATGATGGACATCTTACTGCTGTCTGTTGATGAAGTTAGAACAGAAAAAGGTAAAATAGGGTTTTACTTATTCTGCTCCTTCCACCTGGAATATGTTGCAAAATGATCTAAAACTTGAGCAGCAGGTTGCATTCAATGTTAAATCCATGTTGAAGGTCTTACAAGTTGATTTAACTGTCTGTTCATGTTTTAACTAGTGTATTTCCTTTTAGCATAATCATCGAGTGACTTGTGTGTAAACTGTATTCCTGTGGTATCTATCTTTTCCTGTTGTATGTGTTTATGTTGTTTCTCAGTCAGTAACTTTGTGGTTTGGATGCACGGCTGCCTGTCTTGGCCAGGTCTCTCTTGAAAGAGAAATTTGTAATCTGAACTGGGACTTTTCCTGGTTAAATAAAGGCTAAAAACAAAAAACAAAAAACAAAAAAACAACATAGTTAACGCTTAATAAATTTGTGATGTAGTTGATTATCCCACAGTGTTAATCTATCAGTGGTGCCGTCTTGGTGCTTACAGGCAGATCGGTTGTTGCGTATGGATGGAATGTATCCTTTATGTGGTAAATCTTAAGAATCATTCATTACACAGATAGTGGGAGTTTAACTGTCTTATGTTGCAATCTTTGTCTCCTGAATTTTACCATCCCATTTATTTTGTCATCTATTGGTCTGTGTGGCTGTTGTACACCTAAGAATTTAAACTTCTTGGAATTAGAGCTGTTAAGGGGTTTGATCCCATTACAAATGCTGAGCTAGCATTTCACATTCTCTGGGCCTCATCGTTGTCCCTTCTGAGACTGGGCCAAAAGAAAACAAACTGTGTGTCCCACATAAAAATATGGAATTCTTTTTACAAAAGTGACAGAGAGCCTGGATTAGCACATCTGAAGCAACAGTGGGGAACCAGCCTTTCTGTTTTTCTTGGCATGTGCGCCACTGAGCGCTCCACTGCAGAGGACATGGAAGATGCTGAGAGGTTTGAGCCTGTAGGACATTTTGTTCACTTTGCAAGTTGGCCAGAAGGAGGGAGAGTGGAAATGGTTCAGGCATAACACAATAGTTAGGAGTTAGGAGTGAATAATCCAGGAATAAATCAGAAACTAAACACTCAGTAGTGAATACATAATTGTTACTGAATAACTGAAGACAAGTGAGTTGCTTAACTACTTTATGAACGGGGTCACAGTTTTCAAATATCAGCACCCTCTTAAAATTTTTTTCTTTTCAGGTTTGTCAGAGAACACAAAAAACTGAACCAAATATTGAATATGTGATATTAATATTCTATTAATCATTTTGCCAAAAAATTACATAGGCCATTGTTTTGGTGACAATATTAAGATATCAGTTTCCTTGTTACACTTGCATAATGTATTCTGTACACCTGTTTACTTCAAATAAATATGGATAAATCCAACTGATCCAGTAATTTGAAATTTAGAATTTCTTACAAAAAGTTTACTAATGATGATTACAAAAGATTACATCACTACCTAGTCAAAGCTCTGACACAGGCAAAAATGAGCTTAGTAGAGTTACAAAACTAGTATAGCATGAGCATGGCTTTGGGGACCACAAAATTGTGACATAGGGAAGTTTCCTCCTTTGCCTGCTTGATAATTACTACTTTTTAAATCCGTTTTTGATTTAACTGAATCAGATTCACAATAAACCACAAAAATGTGATAATACTTTATTGCCTACATTACACAGTGTTGTTTAAGTACCAAAAGCGTGTCATTACTTCATCACGACCTTGCCATTCATATTTTATTTTGCAGGTGTCATTAAAAACTGACACATGTCAGCAATTCAGCACAATATGAATGTTAATATTGTGTTTTTAGTATTGTAAATATTTGCGCAAGATTACCCAAGTGTATAACCTTTTTTGGGGACCTTAAAAGGGTAGTTTCCTGCTTTACAGATTTAGTAATAAAGCCTTGAGAATAGATTAACTCTGAATCAGGGTCACAATTAACCAAATAAGTTTTCTGATTGCATTTTTGTGCCAGCATTACACTGTGCTGTGACAGAGAATGTGTTATTACTTGATCAGAGGCACACCATTCAGTATTTATTGCAGTTATTATTCAAAGCTGTGTTGTCAATTGTGTTCATGCAACCCCCTGGCTATTCATTTTTATTCTGAAATATGTTAGTAAGTGGTATGGTAGTAAATCAGTAATAGGACTGCTGGTACTGTGCAACACTTGTGCAAACTTTACCACAATTACTGAATCTGTGGTGAAAGTGAGACTTGGGGTAATATAAAAGTGTGGGGCTCCAGAGAAGTTTCCTGGTTTGCACACTTCATAACAAACCATCGACAATAACCACTCGCTCAATCACTGTGAGTCTAAATAAGGTTCACAATAAACTGCTCAAACATAATTATAGTTTGTTTGTGACAGCATTACACTGTCATGAATGTGCAAAGTGCAATTTGGGCTCATGGACTCATTAGCCTACTGTCTGCTGTTTAGACCTGAGTCTCGGTGTTGTGTTCTGTCCACTTTTCTTTCTAAAATTGCGGACAAATTATGGGCAGCAGTTATTTTCATTGAAAAATTGCCTTGTCTTCAGAGTAATTTTAAGACCCGCGGGCCATATTAGACCCTCTGGCAGGCCGTGTGTTTGACACCTGGGCTGTAGTCTAACCCATGGCTGTCAGTGAGCGCCCTTTTAAAGCAGCAGTGTTCAAGTTTACGGGCTCACGGCCCGTGATGTCACTTCCTGTCGTCGGACAGCCAGTTCAGGCCAGTTGACTACCGCTGTAGTACTCAGTCTGTCCCACTGAGCTGTCAACACGGCAACCTTCCACTTTGCGCGTCTACCGCGACAACATTTTACCATTAAACGTAGCCCGTACTCCTTTTCAACGACGTTTTCCTTCAGATAACAGGAGCCCTCTTCTCATTATGACTCGGAGGTGATCTTCAGCGTGTCCAGGTGGTTCTGGGTGAGTTTGTTACTCTGAAATGTGCTTTGCGGTTGTGCCTACATCGCTGTCATCGTCACCCATGTGTCAGTTGCTACCGAGCCGTGCTAAAGCTGAAGCGGTAGCTAGCTGGTGCGTGTGCGGACGCCAGCTTCCTCCTTGCCGCTGCAGGACCGGGGGAGCGTGCCGCGGTTGCTGTCGAAACGTTCATTTGCTACAGTGGTTTATAAAACCCAAACCGAGAACGACAAAGGAGAAGACTTGGGCGCTGTCGTCAAGCTACTCACTAGTCGTGGGCTAACAATGAAGC